>NC_091751.1:72770164-72812664 GCF_043380555.1 Nothobranchius furzeri
AGGTTGTGTTTGATGACGGCTCCTACAGCGACAACCTCCTCCCTGAGGACATTGAGGTTAGTGAGGCGGGCTGCTGGTCTTAGAGGAGCTGGAGTCCTACCAGACCCTGACTTTGCTGTGGTCTCACTGCCTTCTCAGGACAGAGACTGTGTCCGGCTCGGGCCGCCCTCTGAAGGTGAAGCTGTTCAGGTGCGATGGACTGACGGGTTGATATACGGAGCCAAGTTTGTAACGTCCCACTCCATCCCCATGTACCTGGTAACTGAGCCCGTGTGGGATCAACGCTCGGCGATGTCTGCAGGATGTTTGGGCTTTACTGTGTTTGTGTGCCTTAAGGTGGAGTTTGAAGATGGCTCACAGACCTCAGCCAAGAGGGAGGACATCTACAGCCTGGATGAGGATCTACCCAAAAGGGTCAAGTCCCGTATGGTAAGCTAGCGTGTGCGGTAATGGAGAGCTGAGTGCACTAGACCGGCTGTTGTCCCTGACCGTCCGTGTTGTGATGTTGTCTTCAGTCGGTGGCGTCGGACATGCGCTTCAAGATCTTCTCCCAGAACGACGTCAAGCAGAACTCCAAAAGGCAGCGAGTCATCAACTCTCGCTACAGAGAGGACTACATAGAGCCCGTCATCTACAGAACCATCATGGAGTGATGCCCCTCCAGGGCCTCGAAGGCTTCATGTTGAAAACTACGGCTGGGAATAAAACCACTGCTTTGGCTCCATGCCTTTGTGAACTTTAGCTTTTTTATTTCAGGACGAAGCCATGGCTTATGAAATCTGATGTTTGCACCATCCAACTGCGATGAAATGCTTTCCTTTCTCCGTGTGTTAGTTACGGGGACGTTTTACACACACGCACACACACACACACACACATTTAAAGAGTCTGCTGAGGGGGTTCACCCTTCAGGCCGCTGAAGCCTTACCTTTTAACAGGTGTGTTGTTGATTATAGCTTTTGTACATAATATTTATGAGTTTGAGAAGAAAGCTATTTTTTCCACGTCCTTTTCTCGATCTACAGAAAATGGCAGATTTATTTATATTTATTATGGTGACGCTAGGAAGTTGTTTGTAGTAACAGGAAGCTGACGACAAAAGCACTTATTTCCTGCTGACGTCGGAGAATTGAGACGTTTATCTTTACCTAGAGGCGTCCGTTTCAGATGAAGGTTGCTGCTCGGTAGGAAGAGCCACCGTTTCTCATCGCTCCGAAGGAGAGCAGGGCTCTGAAGGAGAGCAGGGTAAAGACTACAGTAGCTGGTGTGTTTAGCTAGTAGCATCTGTTCATTCTTTGTAAAGCGACAGATTGAGTAAAGTTTGGGGTAAGAAAAAAGCCTCTGTTGTTGATTTCACCACTAGAGTTGTTTTTTATGAAACTTGGTTCTTGGTTAACATCAAAGAAAGAAGTTGTGAGCTGAAGCTGGAACCTTTAAAGCACAGGTGACCAACTCCCCGACGGCCGCGTTCCCACATGCTTCAGTGTTTTCCCTGTTCCAGCGCACCTGATATCAATCAGCAGGTGATTAACGGGCTTCTGGAGCGCCTGATGAGCTGCTGCACCGGTGAGTCAGCTGTGTCGGAGCAGGGAAACAACAAAAATATGCAGGATACCGGCCCTCGAGGATCCGAGTTCGACAATCCTTCAAAGTTTCATGTCATCACCCGAGGTTCCAGAGCCTTTTAGACCCGATAACGCACGTGTTTGTGTTTGAGCGTGCATGAGGGCTAGGTGTGTGTGAGCATGCATGAGGGCTAGGTGTGTGTGTGTGAGCGTGTATGAGGGCTAGGTGTGTGTGTGTGTGAGCGTGCATGAGGGCTAGGTGTGTGTGTGTGTGTATGTGTGAAGCAAGCATGGGGTTACGTGAGTGTGTGTGTGAGCGAGCGTGCGTGCATGGGGTGTGTGTTCCTGTCATGTCAAACATCCCTGAGGACACACCCACACTGTGGGCTTGCTTCTAGCACCCCCAGTGTTCGTTTGTAGAAGCAGGAGCAAAGTGTCCTCGCTGTGCGCTCGCATCATGTACTCAACGCGGCGCATCAGACGCCAGATGTCCAGCCCAACTATGAGCTGTTCCCACTCCTGCGACAGAGGTTAGTCATTGGAGTGTGGCACACCGTGTTTTACCTGCACCACAGTCAAGATCAGAACCCAAAATCATTCACTGCTCTATAAATGGTCTTTTACAGAAATTTATTTGGGTGTCTGATTGTTTTAAATTGTTCAGAAAGACGTTGTGTAGAAATTCAGGTGACCTGGTGATCCATTAAAGTAATTCACAACAAAATAACGAATCATTGCTATGAAAAATTAAACAACTAAAGAAGTCAGTCAGCAACGAAGCAAGTTTATACCGGAGATAAGGCAGCCGTCTTGGACACGCCGCCCTGTTTGCAGCATTCGCGGTCCACGTAGATGAGCTGGGGGGCAGGTACCGCCTCATCAGTCCGGCCGCCATCTTGGACAGGCCCTCGGAGCTCTCGCAGCAAGTGAGGATGCTCATGAGGACCTGGTTGTGCTCGTTGCCCACGTTGGAAGCCCAGGCGGCCGTGCCAGAGGCGGCACCTGCGAGCTTCTTCGTCACCTGCACACAGAGAACTTCCTGTGTAAAGACCAGCAGAACTGTTGTTCACAAGCAGCAAGTAAACAAAGCGGTGACCGGCCTTCTTTGTGGAATCCATCTTAAGGATGGATCCGAAGGTGGACGTGGTCCTGGCCTTGTACTCGTCCAGCCGCGTCAGCGCGTGTGAGGCCAAGGTACTGAATCGCTCTCTGCATCGAGGCGTCGGAATGCTGCTCCCGCAGGGTGTTGCACAGCTGATTGGCTCTGATGCCCAGAGTTAGAGATCTCAGCATAGCAGCCACCCTCTGGTCACAGCACAGCCTGCGTGAACAAAACAAACACTACCACATTAAACTCTGCTGGACACACGCATGAGCACACAGTTTCACTCCTCACATACTTGTACGTGAGTACAGCTGGAAACTGGCAGCTGTAGGTGGGGGGCAGCTGCCTTACGATGCCCTGTGACCACCCTCCGACCTTCTTCTTACATCGACGGCACTCCAGGTACTCAGTGGCCATGAGATACCAGCCGTCGATGTCCAGGACCCTCCGGATGGTCCTGTAGAGCCCAGCCTTTATCAGGATGCAGCTGCACAAAGGCTGGGGGCACGTCAGCTGCAGGTGCCACATCCTGCGAGGCATCCCCAGGAAGAGCCAACATGCAATGAAGGGGTCAGGAGAGGCGGGAGGCTGATTGTAGATTGCCCGGGGCTGGGGAGGGTACCACCAGGGACTGAGCTCCGTGATGAGCCGCGGCCTCCCTGCACTGTCCCTGTTGAACAGCACCCGGCCGATCCACTCCTGCTGTTCTGCAGTCAGAGCTGCCTGCCTTGACTCAGGCAGCACCTAGAGAGAGAGAGAACAAAGCAGCAGAGTAAGAAAGGCCTGAGAGGGAACCCTTAATGTCTGACGCCTCACCTTAGAGCTGGCAGCGGGAGGTGGGGGAGGGAGGACTGCAGCAAGGAGCTCTGGAGTTTCTTGCGTGGCCTCCAGGAGTTCCTCGTCTGTGGGTTCCTCCCGTCCCGCAGATGTTTTTTTTTTTGTCACAGGAGAAGGAGGAGGAGGGAGCAGGAGAGGTGCCTGGACTCCAGAAGCTGAAGCGCAAGGGCCACGAGTTAGTATATTAACTTACTTACTTATAAGTAAGTAAGTAAAAGTTTACTTATAGAGCTTCTTTCTCAGATATAAATCACAAAGCGCTGTACAACATGATAAAGATCAGGGCAAATACCTCTAACCAATAAAAACATCAGAAAAACAATAGCAGTGATAAAGTAGAAAATAAAATCATGAGTATAAACAAAGTGAAGGTGTGAACCCGAACAAAGCCATCTTTTAGAACATTTAGGGAGGGAACACCTGGATGAAAAGGTGAGTTTTTAGATGATTTTTAAAGACCTCTACAGTGTTAGAGAGACGGAGATTTGAAGGTAGACTGGTCCAAAGTCTAGGGGCAATAGACTGAAAGGCCCCGCCCCCTTTGGTTTTCAGTCTGGTTCGAGGAACAGCCAGGAGGTTTTCAGATGTGGATCTAAGGTTCCGAGAGGTGGTGTGTGGGGATAAAAGCTCAGATAGGTAGCTTGGAGCCTGGTTGTTGGGAGCTCTATAGGTCAGGACTAAAACTTTAAACTGTATTCTATATTCTACCGGGAGCCAGTGGAGGGACTGTAAACCTGGAGTGATGTGAGCTCGTCTGCTGGATTTGGTTAGGAGTCTGAATGCTCAGTGGCGGCTGGCCAGTAGAGGGCGATAGGGCGCCGCCCTCCCGGTTTTCCCAGTGTTTTTTATTTTTATTTAAAATAATAAATAAATAAAATTAACAATAATCACATATTCTAAGTTAATTGTGTGTTTTGTAACAAAAACAAATCATATATATATAAATATCTATATTGATGGGAAGTTCTCTGCCGAGCGGTGGAGGCGACAGAACGGCTGTAGGCTGTTTCAATCGCCCAAACAGCGCTGAAGCAGCCAGCCAATTGCTGACAAGAATATCAAAGGGTAGGAATGGGAATGTATCCAATCAGCGTCGACGTTGTTTCAGAAGCATGATGGGCGATAGAGCTACCGCCAAGGCTTTCGTTGGTGTTCGGTAGAACTCGGCAGAGTCTCGACTACTCCAGCACGTTTTTGGTCGTGACGCAGATGTAACAGACGTGATGGACGCCAGTGATACAACCAGCATGGAGAACGGATCTCAGCAGCCACTGAATTCAGTTCGGTCTCTTCTCCAGTATCCGTTCGAGAGGAGAACTATGGTGGAAAAACTTAATGTCAAAGAGCTTGGACCAGATCAGCCCGACGTAGAGATAAGCCAGCAGGAGAAGGAGAGAGGTAAACTGTACACACGAGGCTTCTGGGAAGGCCTGGCTAGCTGGATGCAATCACGCTAATGCGTTATTTTGCTTTCTGTGTTTGTTATTCAAAACGGCTGGGACAGATAAGGCATGGATGAGTCAGGAGTTACAGACATGAAACATTTTTCTGAGAAGGTAAAGAAACACGAGTCATCCCGGGCACACATGGACAACACGGTGAAGCTAGCCATGCTAGGCAGAGCTAACGTTGCCATGCAGCTCGAGACGAGGGACACAGGCCTCTCTATGGTGTGTGAATGCTGTCATGGATTACCTGCCAAAGTAGACCCATGTCTATGGTGACATTTGAGAAGAAGCCCTCAGAGAATCACTTCTATTAGTAAAGCATTTGTTAAAAATAAAGACTTATGGTTTTTATTTTACATGTTGACCAAACTGACTTCATGGAGGAGATCACACTGTACTGAAACTCTAATTTCCCTCTGGGATTAATAAAGGATTGATTGATCAAAACAGCTATACATGAGTTAAACACATTACCACAGGTTTGTTAAGCTAGCTGAATTACCTGAAAACGTTCCTGTTCAGTACTGATCAGAATCAGGTGTTGTAGTTATGCCATGAAATGAATCTTTTAGGGTATTTGTTTATATTTCGTCATTATTTAAGGACTAAGTTAAACAAGAGGTAGGCACACACTAGCTGCTTCTCAACCACATTTGTCCAACCTCAGGTCAAACACCAACCCGTTTCTCAGAAACGTGGTCATGTTGTGAAACGTTCTGGTTTTAACAGGAAGCCACATTTCCTTGATGAGAACAGAGATGTTTCTGCGCTGGTGTATCTCTTGTGCAACCATGAGCAACTTTTGAACTTTATAGTTTTCTTTAAAGTAAGTGATCGTTGTACAGGAAGCTGCCTAAGCAACTGTGGCAAGCCATTTTAACCCTCTGGAGGCAGGCGTTGCAGATGTGCAACGTTAAAACCTACCTACCTGGTTACTCCACACACGTATTTCATGAGCATTTTTTAACTCAGAAGTACCCCTGAAGGACTTAGTTGTTCGTCCTTTTATCAGAACTTATTTTGAGCCAGAGAGGGTTAAATTTAATCAACAATCTGACCTATCATCAACTCCATTTTGTAAAACAATAATACAATTTATAATATTACTAATTTTATTCTTACTAGAAGAAGACAATAGCTATGGTATTACTAGTGGAAACTATAATTTATTCATAATAACTGCATTTCAATTCAGTTTATTTCTAAAGCTCCAAATCACGACCAGAGTCGTCTCAAGGACCTTCACACAGTAAACACTCCAACACAGGTCGGGTCTTTAAGCCAGCCAGTAAAAAGTTTCCTGTATAAGGAACCCAGCAGGTTGCATCAAGTCACTGACTAGTGTCAGAGTCTTTCCCGTAATCCTCATACTAAGCAAGCATGCAGCGACAGTGGAGAGGAAAACTCCCTTTTAACAGGAAGAAACCTCCAGAGAATCCTGGTTCAGTATAAGCAGCCATCCTCCACGACTCACTGGGGATGGAGAACACACACACACACACACACACACACACACACACACACACACACACACACACACACACACCAAGTAATGTGTCTACAGTTATATTGTGATGTCTTAGTAAATATTCTATTTGGTGAAAGATAAACTTTATTGTATTTATCCTAGTGGATCTATAATTAAACGGGTAAACTAGTAGTAGCACATCCAACGTCAAAGAAAGCAAAAAGTTATTATCAGGAGAGAGAGAATGTTTAAGTGGTTAGCAGCAGTGTGCTAGACGATGGCCCCCTCCATGAGGCCACCACAGCTCAGCAGAACATCGTTGTAGCTTCTTCTGGGGAGAAAAACACTTAGAGAGAAAATAAAGTTAACAGCTGAAATAGCAGGAAATAATACAGTTAAAGAGCAGATTGTAGAAGAAAGCAGTAGAGTGTGGAAAGTGGTCAGTGTGTCCTCCAGCAGTCTAAGCCTATAGCAGCATAACTACAGAGATAACTCTGGATAATCTATCCTATTTAGATGGAGGCATGTTGGAGGCAGGGCAAGGGAGAGCCGTCTTTACCGACTGTACACTCCACCTCCCTCTACTCCCCCACTTGTCCAGATTTATGCTAACATCAGATTTTAACCATAGGCCCTATCAAATAAAAATGTTTTAAGCCTATTCTTAAAAGTAGACAAAGTGTCTGCCTCACGGACTAAAGCTGGGAGCTGGTTCCACAGGAGAGGAGCCTGATAGCTAAAAGATCTGTCTCCCATCCTAATTTTAGATATTTTGGGAACCACCAGTAGACCTGCAGTCTGAGAGCGAAGTGCTCGGTTAGGTACAATCAGGTCACTGATGTATGTTGGAGCTTAATTATTAAGACAGGGTAGCTGCTGGGTCTTAAAGTATTAAAATAGCAATTAAGTTAGGATAGCCAAGTTAAGGCCTTAAAAGCTTTACATTTCAGAAAAAGGCGTTATCTTTTACATTTTTAGATGTTTTATTCATTTTAGAAATAGTTAACCCTTACATTTCATCATTAGTACACTATTAGATTTGGTAATAATAAATAAAACAATACGACAAAATGCACATTATGACACCGCACTTGCTGCCATGGTTCCCAGCCACGATTTGGGACTGTTTCAATCCAGAACAGCAACTTCAGGAGTGTGTGACTGGTAATGTTTCCTTTCTTCCAGGAATGGGCAAAATATTGATACCGTATTGACCGGAATATAACACCAGTTTCTTTTCACTGAAAATAGTTTTAAAATGTGGGGTCATTTTATAATAGGGGTCTAACCATTACGCGCCCGTAACAGTAGAGAGCGCCAGGCTGCGTGTTCTGAACAGGAGAAAAATATGGAGACAAGAGGTCCGGAGCAGAGTGGACTGAAAGTGGGGCAAGTCAACATACTTAGGCAGAGTTATGCAAATTTTAAGATGATGGTGGGCAGGATTACCCCTTCTTTCCACGGGAGCCGTCAGCAGCACGTTACTGCAGCAGCACGTCATAGCTGCTGATAGGAACCGCTGTGGTCAACAGAACCTTTTCCACCGGAGCCGTCAGCAGCGCGAGTCGGCCGCGTCTCAGGAGCAGCATGTCGCGGCCTTTACGCGCCGGTTCTATTTTCCACACACGACGCCTCTGAAACGGGTCAAGTTCGACATTTTTGGGGAAGGAAAGACAGGAAATCGGACGCGGAAATGGAGAGAAGCTCCCGAGATTTTCAGAATAAAGAACGTACTGCCTTCCGGTTGCTTTACTTTTAAAAAAGGTTACTAACTGTGCGTCCCCGTGAGAAGTTATCACCTAGCTAGCGGTCTCCTTTGTTTTTCAGGTCCGTATTGGCGATTATAAAACGGACAGAACATAAAACACAAACCATGTTGTAGTTTTCTCCTGCTTGTTGTTGTGTTTACTGATGAAGTCACTCGTGTGGGTTCGTGCTCGGTTCGGTGACAGCTGCTCCTCTGCTGCTCCGCGTCTCGTGGGAAGGGCCAAGCAGCAGCTGCTGCAGTAACGTGCTGCTGACGGCTCCGGTGGAAAGAAGGGATTAGGGTTAGATGGCAATGAAGATGACGTTCAACGGGAGGAGTCGGCAGGTTTTTGATGGTACACCGGGACCGCAGCAGCATGAGTTAGTACAGCCAGGCAGAGGGCGTCTGAATAAAAGCCTCATTTGACATTTGATTTCACGTCAGAAAAATTCTGATAGTTTGCATTAAAATAGTATTTTTGCTCAGTATTTGTTCTTAAATTTACAATAAAAATGGTTTATTTAAAAAGTGATTTTTTTGTCTTTTCCTGAAGATTAGTCTTGGAAAGGGGGTCGTCTTATACTCGGGGTCGTCTTATATTCAGGTCACTACGGTGTTTTTAAAATATAATTTTAATTTCAAACAAGAAGCAAGATGACCCAGTAACATTTATACCGATATAAACGTACAACCAGTGAGCTTCTAGTGTGAGCAGGCGTTGCTACTGCTAGATTGTCCCGTCTGTAAGCAACATGTATTCTCACCACACACGAACAAACAAGCTGTGGCTGACGTTTCCGTCGAGTGTAGAACCACTGCTGCTTTTTCCACTTGGAGCGAGTTAGTACTTCCTCAATCACACACAATGGGCAGGGCACGGAGTGGCCAGAGGGGCACCAGTCAGTTTTATGAAGAAATAAAACCCAAAACAGTTTATATTCATTCTACTGTTAGCTACTGGACAACATGCACACCAACATCCCTGAGGTAATCATTTAACTGGCTTATTTCACACATAATCCCATCAGCCGTGTGCTTCTCTCCGCTCTGGCTGTGAAGTGGGCAGAGTGGTGACCTGCGGCTGATTGGACGGGCTGGCCCGGTTCTCTCTCCCAGAACCGTGAGCTGCCAAAATGACATGCTTTTATTTTGAAGTCTGTCGCTGTCGTTGTGTCCTTGGGCAAGACACATAACCCACATTGCCTGCTGGTGGTGGTCGGAGGGACCGGTGGCGCCAGTGCTCGACAGCCTCGCCTCTGTCAGTGCGCCCCAGGGCAGCTGTGGCTACATCGTAGCTCATCCTCACCAGTGTGTGAATGTGTGTGTGAATGGGTGAATGACTGGTTGTGTTGTAAAGCGCCTTGGGGGGTTCCATGACTCTAGAAGACGCTATATCAAATACAGGCCATTCACCATTTTACCATTTGAAATGCAGCAGCATTACCAGTTGATTTTGACGGAACTTCAGTCCCGAATGTTTTTTGTCTTTTGTTTTCACTCAGCCACAGATCCTCGCTATTCTCACTCACAGCAAGCTGGGCTTCGTACCGCGGCGACTCACTCACACGTCCTCTCCTACATTAGTTGGTTAGGTGGTGAATTAAAACATTAGGAATCCTAATATTTGGGTGCGAAAAATTTGAGAGTCAGCTAGAAACTGAATTAATTCTGGAAACAATTCTGTTTTATCAACACATTGCTTATAAACTTGACAAATCAGAATTTGACACGTTTGAGGGCTTTGTCTAAACGTTTCTCAGACGTCAGTCCTTCAGTCAGGTCCTCAGAGAGGTTAACTCTTTGTGGGAATGAATGTTTTAGAACACTTATGTGAAGTGGATGTTATCAATAATAATAATCTTATAATAGTGTGTATGAGTATACTGATAGATTAACTTGTTAAATCAAACACATACCGATCTGGTGTAGATAAGATCTGAAATGGATCACTGTAGGAACAATTTAAAGCATCAGTGATTAAAGCACAGATTATTCAACATTTGATTTAAACATCTTGTTCATTCAACACATTTGATTATTTTAACTTATGAATTGCAAAGTCAGTAGGAGCTTCGAGTAGACTGACTTTTATTTAGAGTGAGGATGCAGCAGTCTGACCACACGGTACGTTACTCTTAAAATCTGTCTGCGTGATGATCTCAGAGATGAAAACATGGTGGTTCTGGTGGAGTTTTGCAGCTTAAATTAAATACAGTCACTCTGTCACCAGTCACTGTTAATCTGGCTCATTTAAATGTTCAGTCTGCTGAACAACATTTTTTAATAAATGACCTGATTTTAGACCATAAACTGGATTGTTTGCTTTTAACAGAAATAGGGCTGCAACTAACGATTATTTTCATAATCGATTAATCTGTCGATTATTTTTTCGATTAATCGATTAATCGGTTTGTTATTGTTTAGCTATTTAACCTATACAAGTGATGAATGCATTTCAGTTAAGAAAAAGAAAAACATAGGAGAATTGTGCAGTTGACTGCAATCTATTTTATTGCACATGAACACAGTCAGCGGTGTAAAATGAGCTAAACAGTGCAAAATATCACTCCGGAATAATATTTTGGCATCAAAATATAAGAGGTAAATTCCATAAAAAATAATGTAGAATCTAGAATAGAGTTTGTAAGTGGTATGCATTGCTGGGGGGTGAGTGTCTTCTTCCCCATGTAGTTGTCCATCGTTGCTTGTTTTTTTCTGCATAAGAAACACAAATAGACTGAAATAAGTACACATATAAAATAAAGCAGCACACACACTACAACACTAAATCAATATTACATTATTTGAATTAATTAACAATATACAGTGATCATTTATTTTGACAAAAATGTGTTGTGAGGCGTTTTACAGCGTTAGATAGTAAAACAGCCTTTTAATAGTAAAAAAATGACTTTTTCTGAATTTCTCCTGTATTTAAAAATTGAAAGCGTACAACTATGCCGCGTTATATTCACCTGGACACAGCTCGTCTGTATATTTTTCACCGCGGAGTTGTCCTTTTTTAAATGAGGAACATAGTTATGGGTTTGTGCCGTTTTTCTCTTAACAAGAACATTCTTATAAACAGACGTGCTAAATTTGGCAAGTGCATGATACACAACACGGAGGAGATTCACGATTGCATTTTGTCAATCAGAAATAGAACACCGTAGACTGACGCTGCAAAAAAACATGTTTAACATCCACTATAACGAACTCAGCTCCCAAATTTGATCTGCGTTAGCTTGTTTATTTTCTGCTACTTACCGGACTTTCCTCTGCTGCATCAGCCCCCACATGTTTTCATCTCAAATGTTCACTTAGGGACGTCGTGCTTCCGTGCCATGCTAGATGGTTTTTGCATATTTTGCAGGTCACCCGTCTTTTCAAGGCATCTAGAGTGAAGTGCTCCCATACTCGTGAGGTTTTTGTCCGGGGTTTCTCTTCAGTTTTGTCTCTTCTATTTTTCTTTCGTATTTCTTGTTGATCCACCATCTCTCACAGCAAGATGAGCGTCAGTAACGTGTTACGTCATGAAAACCGAGGGCACTCAATGGCTCGTTTCTTCTTCTACGGCTCCACTGGTAGATCAGTGGCTCATTACTGCCACACACTGGTGGCAAATTTAACAGATTGTAACCGATGTCAGATTGTAGTAAAAATAGACTTTATGCGGTAAAATATGATTATTAAACAACTAATCGATGACTAAAAAAGTTGTTAACTATTTTAATAATCGATTATAATTGATTAAATCGATAAGTTGTTTCAGCTCTAAACAGAAACATGGCTGAGTTCAGATGTCCCTGCTGTTCTCAGAGGCCTCCCCACCAGATTTTATTTTCACTTATTCAACGAGGAGTAGCAAAAGGGGAGGCGGTACTGCTTTTATAAGTTCATCAACACTTTCCACCAAACCTGTTTTATTTAATCATTTTAAGTCCTTTGAGTATACAGCAACAGTTTTTAGCACTCCTCAGATTTTATGTGTCACATCAAGCCCCCACAATGCGGCTCTAAAATTGGTCCCAACCCGGAAGTACCAAAAATTGCAGTTCCACCCTCATCCACTAGGGGCTGGTGTCAGAAGCGAGCAAATCCTCATTGACTCCCATGTTAAAAATATCAATTTCACAGCAGAAATAAACATGTTTACAGCCTGGTACCAAAACATGTTTTTTGTTTAAATTATCTAGTTTACACTCATGACAACTCTGAGGGGGGGGGGGGGGGGGGTCTCACTCTTCTGTTTAAGTGTATTAAAAGCCTAAAATTCTGTATAATTAATGAGCATCAGACCCACGTGACCACAGAGCTAGCTCCGGGGAAAGGCCTCAGTAGAGCCTCGGTCTGGCCTGGAAACTGCTCCCGGATTTTGAGTCTCTGTGTTTGTGAATTCTGTTTTGGATATTATTTGTGCAATTGTTGGACAAAATGACTTGCTGTGGCATTAATTGCATTAATAGAGCGTCCAAGGAGTCTCCACTGCATTTTTTTCAGTAAGTTAAATTATATTTATGTATTTTAAGTCACTGCCGCCTTTAAACTAGCTGAGTTTATCGAAGTAGCTAGCTAACTATCATTTTAACTTGTAGCATGTACTGTTTAACCATGAAATTTAGATGTAAAATATGGTAAAATAATTAATAGGGCATATGTTGATGGGTAAAAGGGTAAAACCCAGTGCATTTAACATAAAAATGGGTTGAAATATGACAGAGCTCTTGGAGGGACACTTCTGTGTTCCATTCTTCCACCCAGTTCTCCCCGGCGGTCAGCCCGGTGCATGTCTGACCGATGCGGCGCCTACTAGCTGCTTTCGGATGGGGCTGACCACTCGTAGAGCTCTTGGAAGGGGCTGACCGCTCGTGGAGCTCTCGGACGGGGCTGACCGCTCGTGGAGCTCTCGCACGGGGCTGACCGCTCGTGGAGCTCTCGGACGGGGCTGACCGCTCGTGGAGCTCTCGCGCGGGGCTGACCGCTCGTGGAGCTCTCGGACGGGGCTGACCGCTCGTGGAGGTCTCGGACGGGGCTGACCGCTCGTGGAGCTCTCGCACGGGGCTGACCGCTCGTGGAGCTCTCGCACGGGGCTGACCGCTCGTGGAGCTCTCGCGCGGGGCTGACCGCTCGTGGAGGTCTCGGGCGGGGCTGACCGCTCGTGGAGGTCTCGGGCGGGGCTGACCACTCGTGGAGCTCTCGCGCGGGGCTGACCGCTCGTGGAGCTCTCGCGCGGGGCTGACCGCTCGTGGAGGTCTCGGGCGGGGCTGACCGCTCGTGGAGCTCTCGCGCGGGGCTGACCGCTCGTGGAGCTCTCGCGCGGGGCTGACCGCTCGTGGAGCTCTCGGGCGGGGCTGACCGCTCGTGGAGCTCTCGCGCGGGGCTGACCGCTCGTGGAGCTCTCGGGCGGGGCTGACCGCTCGTGGAGCTCTCGGGCGGGGCTGACCGCTCGTGGAGCTCTCGGGCGGGGCTGACCGCTCGTGGAGCTCTCGAGCGGGGCTGACCGCTCGTGGAGCTCTCGCACGGGGCTGACCGCTCGTGGAGCTCTCGGGCGGGGCTGACCGCTCGTGGAGGTCTCGGGCGGGGCTGACCGCTCGTGGAGCTCTCGGACTCGTAGAGAGACCTGACTGCAGAAATACTGCTGCTCAGTTCCCTACCTAAATGCAAAGTTTGAGAGACGTGGTTCACTTAGGTGTGCACTGCCTTCGGGCTTATTTGTCAAGTTCACAAAATGTGGAACGGGATGGTTAGAATCAGCGGCGAATCGGAACATATCTCGAAGCCCTGGCCGACGAAACAGTCCACATGACTATTACTGTCAGGCTCGGAGAAAATTCGGGTTGTTTTTGTGTCAGTCGATTCTGCAACAGTGGCTCTAACTAACGCAGCACTAGTTGACAGACATCATTACTAGGGCTGTAGCGAAGCCTCGACGAAGTCGACGGCTCGATTCTAAAAATTTGTCGACGTCAGATCCGGAAGTCGACGCACCGCGCCCACATGTTGCATCCCCAGGAGTTTGTAAATAGAGGAGGAATCTGCCTGTTTTTCCTCTAGTTCGCCCTCTTCTCCGCCTTCACTAACATCTCCGCCAAATACCGAAGACCCGGAACAACGTCCGTCCACTACTAGATTATTTTCCTGTTTTGCCCCTTCGTCTCCCGGCAACGGACAACAACTTCCGGGGTCAGATGCGCTGCTTCGTGTCTATAGCAGATGTAGGACATCACCGGGAGCGCTTCTCCCTTCATTAAGGAGCTTCTTTCAGACATGAGGAGAGCTGTTTTGGTGGTAGCAGTCTCTCCTCCGTGCTGGTCTGTTTGCTGCTGGGTGTTTTTGGTTTATTTAAACTTGGTAACTTGAACTTAACGTTGGTAAAGCTACTGTTAGCATTTTCGTTAACAGCTTCTTGCGTTGGGATAAGCCGTTACGTTTTGGTTTAGAGTTCATCTTTTTTGTGGTGTAGATCTCCCTTTTTATTACATTTAGAGTGTTGTGGGTTTTTGGTTTAGTTTAAAATATTACCTGAGTTTGGTTTAACCCGTAAGACCACTCGCCTCACGCACATAAGTGACCAAAACAAAGCAGCATGGAGACACTCTATCTCCAACCACCTCTCAGGCAGCAGCCTGCACTCCCAAGTTCTACACGTCACCAGAACATAACCAACCGCAACACAATAAAAGCAGTGTTATACAAAATGGAAGGCCTGTAATGTTTATTCTCTTACAGTAAGAATTTATCAATTTTTTTGAGGAATTTATTTGAGATTTTCTGGTTTTGTTAATTGTGCAATAGAAAAATAATCATTAGATTAATTTTCTAAATAGTCATTAGAATAGTCGACTATTCGATAAAATAATCGTCAGAATAATCGTTTTAAAAATAATCGTTTACCCCCAGCAGCGTGAAATCCAGCACAGCGTGACCCGGTTCTGTAAGGAATTCTGTCTTCAGGAGGTCGCATTTCAGGCTCGTCACATCATATGTGACTGACGATCACACACTAGGAATGTTATAAAGCGCCTATATACCTGTGTATTGGGAGGCGGAGGCAACGCGCTGTGCCAGAGCGTCGGTACTGACACCGGCGGTAAAACGGACATTTAACCAAACTGTGACCTTTTCCCTCTTGCAATTTTACCTTCTCTTCACCCCATCCTAACCTTAACCAGTTTGCACATGCAAAGCTCTGATCGTTGATGCGCTCCAGACATCTGCGTCCTGAGCACGGCCAAATCAGGTGTCGCCACCTCAAAAACAAATTTAACACGCGATCGTTCATGTCGGCTCATTTCCTTTAATGTTTTCTGTCTTTTATTTGTGCCTGATGCGTTTCGCTGCTGCGGAGCGAGGCTCTTCACCTGTTTTGTTCTCCGGTGACGCACCCCCAAAATTCCACTATCTCCGCTCCGCTCCGGCACGAACTCCGCAGCAAAAACGGTCACGTTGTAGTCGGCCGGCGAGCAGCGGCACTCCGCTGTTTTTGCGGTCGGTAGATCTTTTAGAACTGCAGTTCAAAGGTAACTCATGAGGTGAATATATATGAACCCAGGTAGCAGTTTCTCTTTAGGATTGAGAGGAGATGCAGGAAGATAATAAACAGGCAGGACAGAAAAATAGTCAAATAAAAACAAGTTAGTTTTTGTACCTGCTGGTTGCAACAAACAGACACCACTGAAGGTAATCAGAAGTGAGGAACAGAAAATGAAATCATTATTTTAATGTTTAGAGCAGCAGGAACTCCGAGAGGCTGCAGGCGCATCAGTGAGTTTGTGGCCGCTGCGCAGGGGGAGGGGGGAGAGGGCTGAAGCAGGGGGAGGGGGGAGAGGGCTGAAGCAGGGGGAGGGGGGAGAGGGCTGAAGCAGGGGGAGGGGGGAGAGGGCTGAAGCAGGGGGAGGGGGGAGAGGACTGAAGCAGGGGGAGGGGGGCGAGGGCTGAAGCAGGGGGAGGGGGGAGAGGGCTGAAGCAGGGGGAGGGGGGAGAGGGCTGAAGCAGGGGGAGGGGGGCGAGGGCTGAAGCAGGGGGAGGGGGGAGAGGACTGAAGCAGGGGGAGGGGGGCGAGGGCTGAAGCAGGGGGAGGGGGGAGAGGACTGAAGCAGGGGGAGGGGGGAGAGGGCTGAAGCAGGGGGAGGGGGGCGAGGGCTGAAGCAGGGGGAGGGGGGAGAGGACTGAAGCAGGGGGAGGGGGGCGAGGGCTGAAGCAGGGGGAGGGGGGCGAGGGCTGAAGCAGGGGGAGGGGGAGAGGGCTGAAGCAGGGGGAGGGGGGCGAGGGCTGAAGCAGAAACTACCGTTGTTAAAAGAAATGTGTTTAACTTTGAAAATGTGGGCGCAATTTTAATTGTCAAAAACTCCAGCGAACCAACCGACCCCCCCCCCGCCCGCCGCCGCTTCAGGTGTATGACGTCATCAACGACCAGTCGAAGTCGACTCGATTTTCATTACTTGACTGTCGACTTAAAAAAAGTTAAGTCATGCAGCCCCTAGTCACAGGTACATAACCCAAACCAATATTACAATAACATAAACTCGTACACAAGACGCTCCTCTTGATAGAGCAAATCTGTTCAGCTCATTCTGACAGACAGACCAACTTTCTTCTGTCATGTTGCTGTACAGGACATTTTTAGTTTTTCTTTTTAAAGATGAATAGTTTTACATTTAAAGAGCAATACTTTCACATGATCATTTTCCCACACTTTCTGTATACCTGTATTTTGTTGTTTTTCAATAAAGAATGACAAATTATTTAAGTTTATGGTTTTTTTAGCACACAAATATCTATCTGTAAAAAATATCTACAAATATCTACAAAGCTAATATTTACATAACAAGTATGATTGGGTTTTGAAATACAGCACTCTGTTTATTTTAGTAAGATTTTTAAACTAAGTAAAGTTGGTAAAGAACACATTTCTATTGGCTGCTAACAAACTGTTGGACTTAAAACAGGCCTGTTGTAGAAACAAGTTGGCATAAATGATTCTTCCTTTTTTGTCTTAACCAAAGAAATTCCAGTAATTGAGCAAAAGCATTTATTTTTTTACATCACATTTTATAAAATAACAGGACACAAAGTGTCGGGACGTTTAAAAAATACTTAAAATAATAAAAGGGGCCCAGAGAGCTGCAGAGTGAGTGGGTTGTGAAGGAAGGACCGTTCTCAACAGTGTGATATGAGTGTGTAGAAGGTGAAGCCGGTGCAGGTCCTCCTTCATGTTCACACTGCAGATCAGGAGCTGCTCTTCCATGCTTGGAGTTGAAAAAGAAGGGGAGAAGGTCTTTCCACCTCAGTCCGCTTGCTGCGTTGTGTAGCTGATGTTGGAGACACAGGTTGCCATGGTGACCTTTAAACAGATCTAAGAAAAAAATGTAATAAAAGAATGAAACTTAACTCCCAGACCTCATGTCATATTTACTAATCAGCTATGGCTGATTTATTGTTTGGATCACAGTGAGTTACACTAATTCTAATATATTTTTATTTCTATTACACATACATACTTTTTAACTGTTATTTTCACATGACTGTTATCAGGCTCTCTTGTTCTGGTTCTCATGATAATAACTCCGTGTCTTCCAGTAAGTTATCTTGTGCTTACTTCATCTGTATAATGTCTCTTTACTTTTGGTAAATTGTACTGAGTCCAGAATAAAGGCTAGTTGGCTGTACAAGATACAAACAAGTATTACGTTTTGGAAATATATGAAATGTATTTAGCCTGCTAATTTATCTCAAATACTAATAACTACCGTATTTTCCGGACTATAAATCGCACTTTTTGACATATTCTGGCCGGTCCTGCTACTTCCGGAGCGACTTATATAACAAAATATGTAGGCTACACCGCGCTGCTGCGGGCCGCCTCCGACCCGCCCAAGAATGACTTCCCCTGTCCCGCTGGGAGGGTTTCAAAAACCGCCATCCTCTACTGGAGAACGTGGCGCGCTGCTGCGAGCCGACTCTGACCCAAGAATGACTTCCCCTGTCCCGCTGGGAGGGTTTCAAACGCCGCCAGCATCTGCTGGAGCCTGTGGCGGGGTGCTGAGGGCCGGCTCCAGCCCAGGAATGAGCTCTCCTCGCCCGCCGGGAGGGTTTGAAACACCGCCATCCTCTCCTCTGCTGGCTGGAGACCATGGCGCGCTGCTGCGCCCGCGTTGTTCATTCTGTTATGGTTACCGGTGCTTGTCTTGCAATGTGAAACGCTTGGTCTCAGATTTTGTAAGAAAAATAATAAAATGTCCCCCCAAAATATGACTTAAATATATTTTTTCTTCTTTATTATACATTTAATGGCTGGTGCGACTCAGGAGCGACTTATAGCCTGGAAAATACGGGACTGAAAACTTGCTCAAAGCAAAATATGTTTTCATTACGGAAATAAATTATAAACTTACTGATATTTTTTTAATCCAGGTACTTTTCACAAAAAAGCGCCAAAAACCTCCACCTAAACTTCGTGTGAGGTTCAGGTCCATGGGTGTTCCACAGTTAGCTCCAGTTGGGTTGAAGCTAGGTAGCTACATCCGTTTGCTTAGCTCCCACCTCCACGATAGCTTTGGGTTACAGGGTTAGCTTCAGGTTAGCTTGTAGCTAGTTCGACCGGGTGTCGTCAGTTGATCCCAGCTTTACAGCCCCACCCTCAGCCATGGACGTAATTTTTGGGGGGGACAGGGGGGACATGTCCCCCCCACTTTTTCCAAAGTCAAGCTTTGACCCCTGCACTTTTTACCATCCAAAAACAATATTACGCTATTTTAAATTGACACTGGTTGAGCTCTAGGACCAAGCAGAAAACAACCATTTGTGCTGAAGCCTGTTTCCCATTAGAACATACTGTAAAGATCCCCAACCCCCCCCCCCCCCCCCCACTTCTAAAGTGAAAATTACGTCCATGCCCTCAGCTCCGCCTCTCCTCCCTTTTATGGAATTGTCTGGGCTGGACGGAACCTGTGACACGGTCAAAATGGCGGTGGTGGCCACCTCCCATTTTAGACTAAAAACTTGTTATTGTAGCCTATGGAAACGAATTGTCCAGTATATTAATGTCTATGGTCACAGTTTATAGGCCTCATAAACAGAGTGCACCTTTTATTCAGTAGTTTTCTGAGTTTTTATCAATTCTGCATAACTCCTTTGAGAGGATCATTTTAGCTGGATTTTAATCTACATGTGGATAACCTTGTAGACCTTTTATCAGATGATTTTTTAAATATCTATAACTACATGGATTTCAGTCAACGTGTCACACAGCTGACTCACAACAGAGGACACGCGCTGGAATTGGTCATCACCCATGGCTTGTCCACCAGTGTGTCCTCTGTTGTTGACTTGGCTGTCTCTGACCACTACTGTGTTTTTTAGCACCACCAGTTTGATCCAGCTGGAACCCTCTGTGAGAACTGTAAGGAAGCGTCATCTCACCCCTGAAGTGGCTGCAGGTTTTCCTTAAGTTTTTAGAAAGATCCCTCTTATTCCAGCAGCACCTTGTGATCTTATTGTCAATGATTTTAACAGACCGAGATCCGCTCTCGACCTGCTCGCTCCAGTCAAAGCTCACCTCTGTCAGCGTGCCCCAGGGCAGCTGTGGCTACATCGTAGCTCATCACCATCAGTGTGAATGGATGAATGATACACTGTAGTGTAAAGCGCTTTGGAGTCCTTTTTCTGAGAGGCGCTATACAAATGCGGGTCACTTATCATTTAAAAAGCTACAGTCAAAACGTTGCCTCGTGATGTCTGCGTGCTGCCATTTACGTGTTTTATGATCACAGCTAAGCTGTATTTAATTTTTCAGCAATGGTTGATCAATTGTCAGATCACACATAAAAAGCACTTTGGATTGCTATTATCTGTCTCACCGAGACAGATCTCAGACAGATCCTGAGACGCTCCTGCCTGACATATTTATTTTATTCACGGAAAACAATCAGACTAGTGATTTCTCTTGGCGTTCAGTTTATACATTCAAACAGCACAGCACTCTATTTAAACTACTTACATGTAAATCTGTTATTTGTCCATCCATCCATCCATTTTCATCCGCGTATCCGGAGTCGGGTTACGGGGGCAGTAGCGCCGAGAGGCCCAGACTTCCCTCTCCCCAGCCACTTGAGCCAGCTCCTCCGGGGGAATCCCAAGGGGTTCCCCGGCCAGGTCCCGTAAGAAGTCCGCTCCGACAGCTTCTGGTGTTTTTAAAAAGTATCCCAGGGGCACGGTAAGGGTCGGAGATGTTTAGTCTATTTAATTTCTGACTATATAAAACAATTTCTTCGGTTTTAAAGTGTGAAGTAAACTCTGACAAAGTAAAATCCAAGCTGATCCTGTTCACGTTAACGATCCGTGTTTGTTTACCTTTTTTTCCTGCCAATATGGCGTCTACTAACTGAGAGTCACGTGGGGTCCGGAGCTCTATAGGAAAGAGAGAGAGTGAACAGGAAAGAGGGAAACCAGTGGATCCTGAGGAAGGTGGAATAGGTGGGGAGAGCAGAATAAAGAGAGAGAGGTGAAGAAGGTCATACAAAAGCCAGCTTGAACAAGTGAGTCTTCAGCTGCTTTTTAAAGGAGACCACTGAGTCCACTGATCTCAGGCTCAGGGGGAGAGAGGTCCAGAGTCTGGGGGCCACAGCAGCAGATGATCTGTCACCTTTGACCTTTAGCCTGGTGCTGCACAACCAGTAGGCTTTGATCACTGGACCTCAGGGACCTGCTGGGGGTGCAGGGACTAAGAAGATCACCAATGTAAGATGGTGCTTGTCCATGTAAGGCCCTACAGACCAGAACCAGGATCTTGAAATGAACCCTGAAGTTGACTGGCAGCCAGTGAAGCTGGAGGAGAAGCGGGGTGATGTGGGTGTGTTTGGAGGACTTGGTCAGAAGCCGAGCACAGGCGTTCTGAACCACCTGTAGACGGTTCAGGGAGGTTCTGCTCAGACACATGTGTAGCGTTATGGATTTAGGCTCTTTTATGAAAGAGGAACCATGCTACGTATTAATTCGGAATATTAATTTTAATAAATCAATAACCAAATTTTATATTGTTCAGAAGACTCAAAGGTTGTTTTCATCCATAAACTGCCGATAATATCTGAGTGTCTGTGTTTCAGTTCAATGAGGAAACAAGTTTGAAGGATTAAAAGTTTTAATTCTTCAAATTAAACTAATGATTTTGAAAATTGACAAACAGGAAATAACAATCACATTGGCAACTTTGTGGGACAATCTCTTTAACAGTTGATATGCTGTTCTGGCTCAAATAGACCTTCTGATGAATTTATGAAGATTGAGAATGTTGTGATGGTGAGAGTGATATGAGCTGGGATGGGTGCGTGAGTGCATCTGATTTTGCTTCAGGAAGAAACAGGTGTCTGAGTGAAAAGTGATGGTTTGAATAAACTTAGGCTTTTAGTTGGAAAAGATGCATCAAACGCTAAACACCGTGTTCTGTCTCACCGAATTCTTGTGGACCCTCTTTCGGATCCGGGCCGTGGAGGATGTTGTGGTTCATCCGGATGACACCGACGCTGACAGGAGACATAGGTGTTGAGCGGACCCGGTCCAGAATTGCCCCTCGGTACACGTTGATGGTAAAGCGTTTTGTCGACGCGCTTTCTTAAGTTAATTCACTCAGAAATCAAAAGACTCAGTAATGAGTCTGCGTTAGAAGTTGCGATTCAGCTATTCTGCCTGGCGTGGCAGAAACAGCGTGAGAGGAGGGGGGGGGGGGGATTGAGCCCATGGGCTCCGTTCCCCGTTAGCGGTTGTTCACAAGTCCTCTCTCTCTCGTGGCCCAACACGAACTGAATCATAAGACTGAAAACTTACCAAAAACCTTTCTCTTCTCAAAGCAAACGTGCGTCATCAAATGTGTCTGGAGTTTACTGTGAGCAGGTGTGTGTGGATGTGTGTGAATGTTTGTGCTTGAGTGTGTGTGAAGGTCAGTAACAAACATTCTCAACATTATTTAAGAATGGATTCATTAATCCATTATAATTACCCCAAAGCTAAATAGTCATTCATTTGATTAATCACATTTATAATGAGCAAAATGATAATGGTTACTTTAACATTAAAATCAAGAAAAAGAAGTTTAAACTTTATGTTTTGACTTGGTCTGGGTACAACTCATGTAAACACATCTTCTGGTAGACTGCAGGTGGCAGATGTTATGTTTTCCTCCCAGACTCGCTGGCGTTCAGGTCTTAATCTGTGGGTGAAAGTTCTCAGCGATCCAGCTTTGACACAGCTGAGTCCAACACCCCCATTGTGACAGAAAACCCATATTTCCTCACGTTACACATGAAAAGAGAGTTACAGTAGTCTAAGCGTGAGGAGATGAAGGTGTGGAGAACTGTCTCAAGTTCAGAGCGGGACAGAATGGGACTCAGCTTAGCAACGTTCCTGAGATGGAAGAAGGAAGAGCCAACAAGAGAACTGACATGAGAATCCAGGGTGAGAGCTGGGTCAAAGGTCACACCAAGATTCCTGACAGAAGGTTTGGTGTGAGAAGCAAGCTGACCAAAAGAGTCTCTGACTTTGGGAACCAGCTTGTCTGGGGCACAGATGAGGATCTCAGTCTTATCTTCATTCAGCTGAAGAAAGCTCCCACCATCCAGGTTTTGATAGAGTCTAAGCAGGTGTGTAACAGCTGCAGCTTAGACATCTCATGGGGCTTAAAGGAGATGTACAGTTGGATGTCATCTGCGTAAAGATGGTAGGAGATTCCTTTGAAGGAGCTCAGGATGTGCTGAAGAGGAAGCAGACAGAGGAGGAAGAGCAGAGGCCCCAGCACAGAACCTTGTGGTCGGAGGGATCATCAACGTGGATGTTAAAGTCACCAACAATCACCAGTCTGGACAGCTTCACAGTGGAGGATAGAAAGTCACTAAACTCCTGAAGGAAAGAACTGTTAGGACCAGGTGGACGATAGACCACAGCACAGTAGAACGGGTCCTTACGCCCGACTTTAATCAGCTGCAGTTCAAAGGAAGCAAAGTGACCAGAGGTTGTAGAGCTACATGGAAGATGGTCTCTGAAAACAACAGCTAGGCCTCCACCACGACCAGAACCCCGGGGCTGGCTAAGAAAAGAATAACCACTCGGGCAGAGTTCAATCAGAGCAGAATAATCAGATGTTTGCTGCCAAACTTCAGTCAGAAACAGAAAATCCAGGTTTTTAGACAGAATTAGATCATTGAGCAGGAAGGACTTATTGTTAACAGAGCGGGTATTTAATAGAGCCATGCTGAGTGTGGTGGAGGAATCAGAAACTACAGAAACAGCTGGAGTTAGTGGACGTAAATTAGCAGGGTTAGACCCACGGTGTTTATAAAAACCACTTATGGAGGGAACAGGAGGAGAAACCACTGAGGAATGAGGATAAACCGACCTTAAAAAGCTTGGACGGATGAACCGCGGCCTGGCGGGAATGCGGAAGTGGCGCTCAGGTCGCCAAACAAAGGACAAGAAGCTAGAAGATCGTGCCGATGTTTACCAGATAAACCACGCTTTAAGAGAAGTCTTATTCTCACCTGGATTCCTGCTCATTTACCTCTTTTCCTCCGACGTTTTCCCAGGACTGGACAAACATAGCCGGAGGCGGGCAGCTCGGGAATGTCGATTGGTTCCGGGCCAGTGCACCACTCAGGTAAACAAACAGGATGGTACGTTCTCGGTGCATCTTGGGCGATCATGAACAAACGGAAGGACAGACGAGTCTGGCGATCATAGGAGATGGTAGCGGGGACACTACTGAAGAGGATCGCAGACAGGAGCAAGGTGGAGAAGAGGAGGTTAGTGGAGAAAAGTTTGAGAAATTGGCCGGTGACTGCGGCTAAGCCAAGGACAGGCGCCATCTTGTTGCCGACCAGAAGCAGAAAGATTTCATCCTTTAGATTAACTTGTGGTGTTAACTTTGAGACTGATTGATATAAGCAGAGGTAGATATTAAATCCAATGTTCCAGTTCCACAAAACTGGTGGTGACCCGATTAATTAATATAAGATTATAAATAACTAAACAAGCTAAATCTACACCACAGTTGAAATATAGATATAAATCTATATTTATCGCTACACATTTCATTGTCCATAAATAGCTTGGGGCTAAAAAAAACAAGACAGTAGGTGGCAGCATGTACCTTTAACACTGGTTTCTAACGCCAGGCCTACAGAACATTTATGCAATATTGTTATTATTATTATTATTATTTCCTTTGTTTTCTGTATTGACAGAATTTGACAATTAGAGTCTCTCTCCCAGTCCCACTCCAGAACTGGTTACCACAAAACCGCAAGAAGAAGATGATGAAGAAGAAGGTGGTCATGGCACATTGTGGAACTCAAATTCAGTACAAAGACAAGAGAAGAAAAAGAAAAAAAGTGTAACCTTTGGTGCCACCCAAGCATAAAGAAGTACCACATGTGGGCCACCCCATTTAAAATGCCTGGACATGCCACTGTTACCAAGAATTCTCAGATTCTAACCCTAACCAAATTATGTCAGTTTCTCAAGCCAAAGGGTTACAGTAAAGAATGATTCAAATAAGTGCTCAAGTTCAGCCCAGTTAAATCAGAACATCCCTAGTTTCGATTAGGAGACTGCAGAAGCGAACTCAGTGAAGTGAGTAGGTAAGACCTCCATCCCACACGGTGCACACAGACAAGGATTAAACAATAATATATTTGCACAACAGTTCAGAGTCGTTCACTTTCTCTTATCTCCCTTCATATTAGTAAAAGAAAGATAAAATAAATAAATGGGATAGTGGGAAAAAGTGTATAATGCTCCAAATTTCTCCAAGTCTGTCCACCAAAATGTCTTTGGATTTCTAACCTTCAGAGTTCTGGTACTGTCCGGATCTGCTCCACCTTTTAGATTTTTCTACTCCCTTAATGCAGCAGCAACCATCCACCTGTCCATGTCTGGGCGCATATGGCCGCGTAGCAGCACTGACGTCCTGGACTCCAACCGGGTGGACTTCGCTGGTACCGAACTGGGTAGTTTTCTCCCCAACAGAGGCGGATTTAGCTATTTGGGGGCCCAAGGCGAACAGACACGGGGCCCCTTACACTAAATTTTCGATAATCTTACCTTTAACTGGATTTGTGAAACTCTCCCCTCTTCTGACACGAGTTATTTTCCCTTTTCATTAGTCCTCCTCTTTTTTCCTGTTTTTCTCTCCCTTTGAGTGCTTTCAATATTTACTCTGCTTTCTTCTTCCTGTCAGCGCTTCTGTGCTTCAGCCTTAGTTATTTTTTTTCTATTTTCCATTTTGGTCTATGTTTTCCTCCCTTTAAACATTTTCCATTGTCTTTCCTTTCTGCTTCCTTTTGACGTTAACATCGAAAAACGACGTCACTTTCAGAAGTGAAGATAAAAGCTTTTATGAAGCATGCTGCTTCTTCCTCTTATTGGAGCCACTAGGATAACTCCATTTCATGCTTCATGTTTTGACTATCGCTTTGAGTTTGTTACGAACGCTGCCGCCTCTCTTATTATTCTTATTTGTGGTCTTATGGCACTTGGCAAACAACAATTTGGCGCATTACCGCCACCAACTGGATTGCAGTGGAATGACTACCGATCACTTCCTGTTTGTGCATCGCTGTCTTAATAACCCTCTTATGACCATAATTATAACAGGGCCGCCTGGTATTTTTTAATCTTATGGCTGTAAAATTGTAATATAAAGTGCAAAGTGTGTGTAACTCTTCTTTTTTCAGAACAAACTAAGCTTTTAGTGTATGGTTTGTATTTAGAATTTATTTCCTTTAAAGCCTTTAAAAATCAGTTTCAAAGGGAAAAAAAGCAAAAAAACGGATTTGAATTTTTTACATTTATTACTGAACAGGAACTTCAAAATTACTGGGCAAACAATTTAAACTTTGAACTGAAATGCATCTATTCTTAATGTTTGAACCTTGGTATCATTTTTTTAGCAGTTTTTAAGACCTTTTATTTTTGTAAACTTTCAGACGTTTTTATTTGATGTGGTAGACCTTGAAGCAGTTTCTCTCCAGCTGCAGGCAGAGTCCTGCACACCTCACACTGCCATGGGGTGCTTCTCTTGCACACCGTGCACTGCTATACCAAAAACTTGTTTTAGCAAAAATAATTATTTATTGTAAAAAGATAAATAATGCTGGAATGACAACTCAGAAACACGCCTTCTTTGATACCGGATGCTCTGATCTGGGTAAAGGACTGTCTATGTGTCACGCGTTTGACTTAACTTTACTTTGTTCTTGTGTGAGTGCAAATGGTGATGACCTCGTCATATCAACATGCTGAAACATATATCAGTCACTGTAATCATAACATAACATTCATTTCAAACTTCAATCACACATTAATGAAAACATTTCATTATATTATAATTATTATAAGTAGCAATAAACAAACGTGTATTTAATGATTATCTAGCTTATAAGTTTTAGAAGTTCATATTTAATTTAAGAAATCATTCTTTGATTTAGTAGCTAATCCGAGCTGCGAGTGTTCCTTATTCAGAGGCATGAAGAATCCTGTAGGATGATAAGGGAAGCTGGACCTTGAGGAGAGAACATTGTTGTTGACAATTTGTTATCATGTGTTCAGAGCTGCAGAGAGGCTCTGAGCTCCAGCTGATGGGATGAAGGCAGGCAGATTAAAGGGAACACGTGCAGTCTCGTGTCTCCATTTTGACCAGATGTTGAAGGGTCAAACTGTACCTAAAAACTGACCGTTGCTGGACGTTACACAGATAACAGAATATGATTGTAATTAACCTGTAAAGTGAGGATTTCACTGTATGAGACCAAATAAGATTCTTTTATTAAAGGAAAGAGTCACGTCTTGTGCAGGAGACTTGTGCATGCAGATAATGAAGCAGGAGAGAGATTGTTATGACGGTGTCTCCAGATGGCAACGTTAGGGTGGGTAAACAGGACTGTTTTGGTATGAAGAGGCACACGGCATTCCAGGCAAAAGACTTTTGCTAAACACTTCAGTGTCTGGTGAACTGACATTGACCTCTGACATTACAAGGCTTTCCTACGTCACATCTACACAGGCGCGCAGATAGGGTGGGGGATGGGGGAGATCTGCCCCCCCCCAGATTCAGATCGACTCCGATCCATCCCCCCCAACTAAGGCCAGAAAGAAAACAAAATTGGAGGTTAAGCGCTTGAAGCTCCTTTTTCCAATTACACTGAATGCAGCATGACGTAAACAAACACCGACTCCAGAGGTGCCAAAGTGCTGCTAGGATGCAGGATGAAGCGACAAAGGCAAGCAACGATGACTGCGTATTTAAAAAAGACCAACAGTGTAAGTAGGCGGGACCGATCTGTCTGTTTATGCGTGTTGGTTCTAGTTTCAGTACGTTGTTGTCGGTGTTGGGACTTACTCGTTATACACGCCAAAGCCTCATTGCTGACTTTAACAAGTCTCATCTACAAATATGATCCCTCATGAAGTTACTACTTTACACCAGAAGATAGTGGAGATGTGGAACCTTCAGGCTGAGCAAAGTTTGGGAGTTTTTAGAGTTTGAAAATCGCCTCCCGCCGAGAGGCTCCCAGTCGGGGAGAGGAGGAGATGGGCGCAACATGAAGAGCGTAAATATTAGATAAAACGTATATTTGCCGGCAGGTCTGGTCTTTGTTGACTGATCACTTTGTCTGGTCATGACTGACTGATTATGAAGCAGAATATTGACTCTGATGAAGAAATTCACTCATCCAGCCGGGAAGATGGACGCTGCTGCAGCATCAGACAGCTGGTGCTGCACGAGAGGTGTGTGGAGTTTATGAGCTCCAAACGTTGGTTTTGATGTTGGTTTCACCTTCTCTGGGACGTGATGGATGCAGAAATGATGGTAAAACACCGCTAACGTGACAGACTTACCGACAATGTAAAAAAAAAAGCCGTAAAAAGGAACAGATGCGATGCGTTCTATATGGAAGTCAAGTGTGCCACATAATCATAAAAAAGTAAAATATAAAATTTAAAAAGAGATTTATATATTTATCTATAAATTAAAACTTTCCAAATGTAATGAAAATGTATAAGTAACGTAAAAATATGAAGGAACATCTGTTGGTCAGGCTGATGGGAACTACTGCTCTAAGTGATAAGTGAATATCGTTTCTTATTATATTTTATGTGCAGTTTTTTTTAGGGTTTTTATGTTTTCTGTAAAGATCGGTGTGCTGAAAATCAGTTAATGTTTTGCACAAAGCATGAGGTTTTGGTTAGTACTTGATTGGGAGAATAACAAATGACTGATTTAAATAGTGGGGCGCCTCTGTCAGTGCACCCCAGGGCAGCTGTGGCTACATCGTAGCTCATCCCATCAGTGTGTGAATGGATGAATGATACACTGTAGTGTAAAGCGCTTTGGAGTCCTTACTCTGAGAGGCGCTGTACAAGTGCGGGTCATTTATCATTTATAGTGTTGATCAGGCAGAGCTTTGTTGCATAACGGCTTCAGACACATATATAAAAGTTAGTTTTTACGTAAACCGTTGGATGAAATTACACAAACTGAGCTATAGTTACGGCTCTTGCAATAGTTTGTGTGTGTGTGTGTGTGTGTGTGTGTGTGTGTGTGTGTGTGTGTGTGTGTGTGTGTGTGTGTGTGTGTGTGTGTGTGTGTGTGTGTGTGTGTGTGTGTGCGTGCGTGCGTGTGTATTTGGGGGAGGATACATTTGTCCCCCCCAGTTTGAAAATCCTATCTGCGCCCCTGCATCTACAAACCCTTGTTAGCAGAACTTCATGGAACGTTGTGGTGCTAACATGTTAGCTTAGCTTAGCTAGGTGAGAACAGCTCAACAGAACCATGAAAGGATTATTCTGTAATGAGTGATAACAATGTGTTTATGACAAAATATACCCGCATTTTTCTGTTGTTTTGGAATAAATATGAACAGGGCAGTCGCATTTCAGTGTTGCACTGAATGACGTACAGATCGTCTTATGTGTGATAGATGTTATCTGCCTCTCACAGTAAACACTTGAATAATTAATCACAACAGTTTTTATATTTTACAGACACTTGAAGTTTCTCATGGTTATATTCTGCCTGAAGGCTATGTCAGAGCTTGTGGTGGTACATTTCTGTACCGGTGTAACAAACCTAAGATGTTTAAGTCCAGTTATACAATGTTGGTCCAGTTGTTTCATCCAGTAAGCCTTTTTAAAGTTTCTATGTATTTTCTAGTGTATGTGGCAGACCAAACGGTGCTCAGTGGCAGTTCAAGGCAGGCTACCACTCAGTTGTGCCACTAAGTTGGTAAACCCCCAGAAAGTATAACAGGATATGTCAGGTAATTCTTAACCATAAGAAATGACCAAAACAACAAGAATACAATTTAAAAGATTTTTTATAGTCACCAGTGGCGGCTGGCCAGTAGAGGGCGATATGGCGCCGCCCTCCCAGTTTTCCTCAGTGTTTTTAATTTTTATTTAAAAAAAATAAAAAAATAAAATTAACAATAATCACATATAGTTAATTGTGTGTTTTGTAACAAAAACAAATCATATACAGGGGTGGACATTAACTTCAAAACCAACCGGCCAGCCGGGCCGGTAACTCTGAATATTTACCGGCCCCACCAAGAATCTACCGGCCCCACTGGTCAGCTGCCAAAACGAGTCAAAATAATAACAGAACTGTTTTAAATGTAATAAACCTTTATTTTGTACACATTCACAAACATAATAACGTATTCAAGTTTGAATTTGTTTGTTCCCTCAACAAAACACGATTTTGTCGTCGCATACTTCCGGCATACAACGCAGTACATCACCAACTCCGCTTTGCTGTATTCGAGCCATCGGCTGTGTTCGAGATGAGCCAGTTCTGCGCAGACTAGACCAGCGGTGATCGGCGAGCAGTGCATGCCGGTTAGATTCGTGTCCGAATTGATGCCGACTTGCTCTGACGTCATGCATACGTAGACAACGATAAACTTGTGAGATCAAGGCGGCCGCAGATTTTGGAGCAAGGCGCTGCAGTTGCTCTCCCTCGGCTGCAAAACCTAGATGATGATGGGAAACGCCTGGCTCTCACCTGATCTAAGATCTGATTGGTTCATATTTTGATCCAAACATTCGGTGGTAGAACATGAAATGTTAGTTGTTCACATGTATTCTATAAATCACATATAGGCCATAAAGAGAAATGTGTTTTGTTTTCTTTTGTCACGTTTCCTATGAGCACACTAAACCTACAGCTGATAACCTTTACTTATTATTACAGTCAGGTCTTCATATACAATATATGATATCCACAAGCACGTGAGGATGTTTCAGCTGCTAACAGGCACCAGAATTAAAATTGAAAATTAAACAAATGTGAACGCTGACGCGATATCTTCAGCCATCGTCACCCCCGAGCTACACATGCAGGAAAATCCAAGAGATTCAACTGGCAGAAACAACTGGTTCACACCATAGTCTCTCTCTCTCTCTCTCTCTCTCTCTCTCTCTCTCTCTCTCTCTCTCTCTCTCTCTCTCTCTCTCTCTCTCTCTCTCTCTCTCTCTCTCTCTCTCTCTCTCTCTCTCTCTCTCTCTCTCTCTCTCTCTCTCTCTCTCTCTCTCTCTCTCTCTCACACACACACTCACACTCACACACACACACACACACACACACACGTAGAGGAAAAGAGCTGAGAAAAGAGAGAGGAAATGGAGGACAAGTAGTTAAAAGAAAAACTACAGCTGAGCCGAGGCGCGCCTCAAATGGGGCGCGTCTGATCTGAACTGAGGAGCGGCGAGCAGCGGCCGAATTTCGTGAGCAATTCGCTTCTCGGCGCTTCGGGCGCTTCCGCGGCCGGTGTGTCCCCGGCGAAACGCCGGCTTTCAGCCACTCCCCCCGCTGCTTCCGTCTAATCTCGCCTGTTTTCCAGGCGATGCGCTGCTCAACTCGAACACGGCCATTCTCTGCGCCTCCCTTCTTCTTTAAACCGCCAAGAATCATTCCACCTACGCACACGCTTCTCTGCTTCATACCGTTTCGAACTGTCGCTTCTCCTCACCAGTTTTAAAGCGTTTTGCCGGAGATTTCATCAAGAAATCCCATCCCTGTGGTGGCGCGATCTTCCTGCGTGCTTGTGTGTTTCTAGCGTGGTTCCACTTCGTCTTTAATAGTGAACTTATAGTTCACGTGACTATAACTAGAATGTGCAGTACGTGCACGAATCGTACAAGTGCAGAACGTGGCTAGAGGCGCGCAGGTTCACGCGCGCGAAACGAAAACGGCGGCTTCCTACAGGGCGGGGCCATGATGTAAGTGAAAGCCAGTGTGTAAATGACAAATAAGGCTTGGGCGCCACCCGGGCGGTAAGTCGTCAAGTATTTGCCGCCCGACGAGAAAATTTAGCGCCATTGGCGCTCGGGCGCTTTAACGGTCCACCCCTGATATATATAAATATCTATATTGTTGAGAAGTTCTCTGCCGAGCGGTGGAGGCGACAGAACGGCTGTAGGCTGTTTCAATCGCCCAAACTGCACTGAAGCAGCCAGCCAATTGCTGACGAGAAAATCAAACGGTAGGAATGGGAATGTATCCAATCAGCGTCGACGTTGTTTCAGAACGTTTCAGAAGCATGATGGGCGATAGAGCTACCGCCAAGGCTTTCGTTGGTGTTCGGTAGAACTCGGCAGAGTCTCGACTACTCCAGCACGTTTTTGTTCGTGACGCAGATGTAACAGACGTGATGGACGCCAGTGATACAACCAGCATGGAGACCGGATCTCAGCAGCCACTGAATTCAGTTCGGTCTCTTCTCCAGTATCCGTTCGAGAGGAGAACTATGGTGGAAAAACTTAATGTCAAAGAGCTTGGACCAGATCAGCCCGACGTAGAGATAAGCCAGCAGGAGAAGGAGAGAGGTAAACTGTACACATGACGCTTCTCCCGAAATTGGTACACCAGGAAGGCTTGGCTAGCTGGATGCAATCACGCCAATGCGTTATTTTGCTTTCCAAACGGCTGGGACAGATGAGGCATGGATGAGTCAGGAGTTACAGACATGAAACATTTTTCTGAGAAGGTGAAGAAACACGAGTTATCCCGGGCACACATGGACAACAACACGGTGAAGCTAGCCATGCTAGGCAGAGCTAACATTGCCATGCAGCTAGAGACGAGGGACGCAGGCTTGCAGTGAAGAAACACAATGAAGAAGTGGATCAGAACCGGCACATTTTGTCCAAGAGAGAGATGTCAACACAGTGTATGAGCACAAGGATGACCTCCTCACATTTTTCCAGATGATCAGAGACTCGGATGACTTTGATCCAATCACTGAGAGAGAGGCAGGAGGCTTTGTGAGAATGCTGGAGGAAGAAGATTTCGGCTTTCTGCTGGCATTGTGTCACAAGATCATGCCACATGTGGACATGCTGTTCAACCAGCTGCAGAAGAGGAACATTGACTCTGTCTCCATCACAGGGGTCATCCAGAGCTTCACCAACAGCATGCAAAAGATCAGGTACACACTTGTTTATTTAATATTATTGTGATGAAATTCTCCAGTATGTTAGTTTCACAAACAGTAATGTGGATGTGGACCATATATGGTCGTGTTATTTTATGTGCAATTTAATGCAGTATTTTTCAACCTTGGTCCGCAAGGCAGTGTGCCAATAGTCAGACACACCTGGATTAATCCCTTTGTCCAATGATGTAAGACAGGAAATAAGAGCTGTGCTTAATTCAGGAAATAGTGAAGTTGTGCACAAAGCTCAGAAAGCACAAGTTTGTTTAAAAAAAAATAGCACAGCCCCACCAAAAATATTTTTCACCAGCCGCCACTGTATTTAATAAATCTATAACGCTGAGATAAAACTCTGCAGGGTCTGTGATTCCGTGGTTTATTGAAAAAGAGACACTTCTGTCCTCTCCCTCAGTAGAGCACGTTGTCCTGTCCCCAACTCTTTCCTATAGCAATACTGGTGGAGAGTATTCAATTCAGTTCAATTCAATTTTAATTATATACACTGTAACCGAAAGGAAGATATCCTTAAAATGAAATAAAGACTCGACGGCTAGATTGTGTTAAAGTACTCAAAAGAAAAACGAGCTCTACAGTGGAGATTTTAATCCATAAAAATATCGAAGATGGCTATCAAACATCGGCTACAATAACTGAAATACAAGCCATAAGAGCAGACCAAAAAGCACCGCTAAAGGAACACAGACGAAAGCGGTTAGCGGTTATTAACCAAAAGAACTATATTATCTAAATTAAAGGAATTTTAAAGTCCTTCATTCTACTCAAACCATTTGTTATCAAGATCCAAGGACCGAGGAGAGAAAAACGGCATGTTCAGCAGAGGTTCTTTCCCAGAGCTGCTGCTTCTTCTTTACTGAGTTCGATAGGCTGTACACCAAAGGGCACAATGCCACCACAGCAACCTCGTCTCAACAGCAACTCCCCTTACAGCCACCTGCATACCCCTACAGCACAAAGAAAATGTAGCAGTATCCCAATCACGACCCTGTCAGTCACCGCCAACAGGGTCCGCAAACTGAACACGGCCATCCCTGCAGCTCCTAAAGAGCCGAACAAGTACCTCGTCTCCTCAGCAAACAACCGACACTGCAACAAGACATGATCCATGGTCTCCAGCTCCCCACAATCACAGCAGCGATCTGGATGTTTCCCCACTAAAAACAAACCTGCCTTCAGGCAACCATGGCCCAGCCTCAACCTAGTTAAAACTACAGTTGTCCACTGCATACACCCATGGGCCGACCCTCCACCTCCCACCCGACTGCAGCCTACAATACGATCGCCTCATACATTCTCTTCAGGCAAGATGGCGCCCATGAGTGGCTGTGCATCTGCTAGGCTCCTGATCTGTTTTGGTTATTTGTTGTTTTTTATTGTTTTTTCTCTATCTGGTGCGGAGTCCCTGCTAACATATGATCGAGACTTACTGTTGTCGATCAGGACCGCGATGATCAACCTCCAGAACTCCGATATCGGACCCGCTTTCCCACCGCCTCTGGAACCTGGCGTTAACCCAGGTCTCGGCCCTCTGTTACCTGTCGGCCTGCCGCTGCCCAGGAGGCCATGGAAGAGGAAACGGGGGAAGAGAGCCGGCTTCTTCGTTCAGCTTCGAAAGATCCTGAGAGGCGAAGCTCTGCCTGATTGCTGCTCCGCGGCTGTGTTGTGGCGGATCCAACAGAAACTTAACGGAGTTGGGCTGATCTCGCTGCTAAATGGAGCCCCTGATGCGGGACGCTACCTGAAGGCGTGGGAGACAAAGAACCTCCACGGGCGTAGCCAGGAGTCGGTACGTAGCTTAGCCCGACAGCCGCCCGCCATTATCGAGCCCGCGGCACCCACATCGCCAGATTCCTCAGCGAAAATGATGTTGATTAACGCGCGCTCCATCGCCAACAAGTCTCACATCCTCAACGATCTGTTCCGGACCAAAAAATTAAACTTTTTGTGGATTTCTGAGTCGTGGCAGCGCAAAAATGATGTCACTCATCTCGGTGAACTCTGTCCTCAAGACTGCTCTTTCTTCTCTGCTCCACGGACCACAGGCCGCGGTGGAGGAACAGCTGTTATCTTTAAGAAACACTTTTCGTGCCAAATTATATCCTCAAACTCCTACAGCTCATTCGAGATGATCATGATTAAAATTGGTCGAGTTCAACCAGTTTATGGAGTTCTGGTCTATCGCCCACCTGGATCTACTTCATCCTTCCTGTCTGACTTTCAGGATCTCCTATCTTCAACTATTAAACTAGACAGGATAATCATTGTTGGAGATTTCAACATCCACGCTGAGGATCTATCTAACAGCTCCACTAGGGAGTTCCTAAACATGATGAACTCTTTTAACTTCTCTCAACACGTGTCTGGTCCCACTCACAGAGCAGGCCACACCCTGGATCTGGTCTTTCCCTACGGACTTCTTGTTGATAAGCTGCAGATACATGATGTTGTGTTCAGTGACCATAAGTCAGTTTCTTTTCATATTAACCTAAATCCTGAATCTCTTTTACCAGTCTCTGCTAAGCAAAGACGTATTATCAACAGTTCTACCATTTTAAATTTCTCCTCCCTCTTTGACTTTGTACCTCCTTCCTCTGATGACGTAGAGCTCCTTACCAACTCATTTAATGATCACTGCCTCAAAATTCTAGATCAGGTCGCCCCTTACAAAACCAGCCGCAGTTCCAGTGCCTCCAGTTCACCCTGGCTGAACAACCAGATTCTTGATCTTAGACGCTCCTATAGAAAAGCGGAACGACGGTGGAAGAGGACAGGTCTGGTTGTTCATCGCGAATATTTTAAAGAACTTCTCGAGTCATACAACGAAGCTGTAGAAAATGCCAGGTCTTCTTTCTTCAGCAACCTCATATGCCAAAATAAGAATATTCCTAAGGTTTTGTTTGATACCATCTCCAGCATCGTGTCTTCTCCTCCGCAGCAGGCTCAGCTATCTTCAGCTGATGACTGTAACAGATTTCTCCACTTCTTTGAAAACAAGGTGCTGAATCTGAGATCCAGCATTCCACCAGCCCTCGCCCCCTCAGGAGGGGAGGCCCCCCAGTGCTCCGAGTCTTTCACCTCCTTCTCCCCAATTACACTAAATGACTTAACCACAATAATCAGAGAGATGAAACTCTCATCATGCTCATCAGATATCTTAACTCCCTCTGTTTTAGTCGGGTCCCTTGCCTCTGTCAGTCCATCTCTGTTGACTATGATCAACAGCTCACTGAGCCAAGGCTGTGTTCCATCTTACTTTAAAAATGCAGTAGTGACTCCTCTCTTAAAGAAACCCAACCTTGACGCCAGCTCCACCAGTAACTTTAGGCCCATTTCTAAGCTACCTTTCATCAGCAAAGTACTTGAGAAGGTTGTTGAAACCCAACTCAGATCCTGGTTTTCTAAGTCAAAGATCTCTGACCCCTTCCAGTCTGGCTTTCTGAAGCAGCACTCAACTGAGACTGCTCTAGTAAGGGTGCATAATGACCTCCTGATGGCTGCTGATGCAGGGAAATGCTCTGTCATGGTCCTGCTCGACCTCAGTGCATCTTTTGACACTGTAGACCACAACGTTCTACTAAACAGGTTAAAGGCCCTGGCTGGGATTTCAGGTTCTGCTCTAGACTGGCTCTCTTCCTATCTCACCAACAGAACATTCACAGTTAAGTCCGAAACCTTCTCCTCAGACACTGCCTCTCTAACATGCGGGGTCCCACAAGGTTCAGTTCTAGGGCCTCTACTATTTGCATTCTATATTCTTCCTCTAGCTGGCATCATTCAGTCTTTCCCAGACATCTCCTACCACATCTACGCTGATGATATTCAGCTCTATATGTCCTTTATGCCACACCAGTTGGACAGGCTGGCCACCCTTGTACTCTGCCTGACCCAGATCAGTAACTGGCTGTCCAGCAACTTCCTAGTCCTCAATGCTAACAAGACAGAGACCCTGATCGCTGCACCCCCGGAACTTCAGCCAAAAATCGAGCAGGAAATTGCCTCTTTTTGCCCATCAGCCAAGGCCAACATTAGAAACCTAGGAGTTATTTTTGATCCAGCTTTAAGTTTAGACTCACACGTCAAAACCATCTCCCGCTCTTGTTTCTTTCAACATTTCAAAAGTCCGTAAACTGGTTTCTACTGCAGATCTGGAAAAAGTCATCCATGCCTTTGTGTCTTCACGCTTAGACTACTGTAACGCTCTTTTTACTGGTCTCAGCAAAACCTCCCTCTCACGCCTTCAAGCCATCCAAAATGCAGCAGCCAGACTCCTAACCAAATCCAGCAGACGAGCTCACATCACTCCAGGTTTACAGTCCCTCCACTGGCTCCCGGTAGAATATAGAATACAGTTTAAAGTTTTAGTCCTGACCTATAGAGCTCTTAACAACCAGGCTCCAAGCTACCTATCTGAGCTTTTATCCCCACACACCACCTCTCGGAACCTTAGATCCACATCTGAAAACCTCCTGGCTGTTCCTCGAACCAGACTGAAAACCAAAGGGGGCGGGGCCTTTCAGACTATTGCACCCAGACTTTGGAACAGTCTACCTTCAAATCTCCGTCTCTCTAACACTGTAGAGGTCTTTAAAAATCATCTAAAAACTCACCTTTTCATCCAGGCGTTCCCTCCCTAAATGTTCTAAAAGATGGCTTTGTTCGGGTTCACACCTTCACTTTGTTTATACTCATGATTTTATTTTCTACTTTATCACTGCTATTGTTTTTCGGATGTTTTTATTGGTTAGAGGTATTTGCCCTGATCTTTATCATGTTGTACAGCGCTTTGTGATTTTTATCTGTGAAAGGCGCTCTATAAATAAACTTTTACTTACTTACTCAAGAGAGAATAAGGAACCACCTTTCGTCAAGGTTTTTGACAGGTCTATGGTTCTTTGATCTTTATGCCCCCCCTGCCCCCCCATAAATCAAACGTGACAGGTGTATTGTTCATTGACCTTTATGCCCTTTCCCAAAACCCACCTTTCGTCAAACTTGACAGGTGTATTGTTAGTAGTCTCCCTTTGTGATATGATCTTTAATGACCGTATATGTCAAGAAATGAATTGATGACTGTTGTGTAATGATGCACGAAGTCCCCTTTTTGTCAAGATGATCTGCTTTGATCTGAAACATTTTAGTCTGACTGGTTTGTGTTAGCCTCACACCCCCTCCCGTTCATACGTGAGACCCCACATCCTTGCACACACACAAACACACGCACTCACACGCACACACACGCACACACATGCACACACATGCACACTCATGCACACACATGCACACTCACACACACACGCTCACACACACGCGCACACACACACACCTACACACACACACGCATACACACACACGCGCGCGCACACACACACACACACACACACACACAAACACACACACGCGCGCACACACGCGCACACACACTCTCACACGCACACACACACACACACACACACACACACACACACACACACACACACACACACACACACACACACAGTCACGATGTGCGGGTGGAGATGGCGGACCAAGTGTGGTGGAGGGTTCAGGAGGCAGGAAAGCAGGCACGGATGAAAATTTAAAAATGGTTTAATGGTGGAACGGGAGAGACGGGACAAAACACGCATGAACACACAATGATCCGACGAAGACAGCAACTAGGAGGGAGGTATAAATACACAGGGAAATCAGGAACACATGGGCAGAGTAACGAGGGACAGGTGAGAACAATAAGGTTAATCAAGGCAGGAGAGACACAGTCAGGGAGGCCGGGGCCAGATCATGACAGTACCCCCCCCCACCCCCCCCCCCCCCCCCAAGGGGCGGATACCAGACGCCCACAAGCCACATAGCACAGGAAACTCTGGAACAACGAAGACTAGACTCGGGCACACATGACACTGGAACACAGAAGACGTCACTCGGGAACAAAGAACTCAGTCCGGGGCTGCGGAGCAGGGGCCTCTGGGGTAGGCGGCACAACTCCAACATACAAAGTCTCCTCGAGCTCAGACCAGGGTCATGGAGCAGGGGCCTCTCGGATCAGGCAGCACAACTCCGACTTACTATGGGTCTCTTGAGCTTGGACCAGGAAACTTGGACTCGAAGACTGGACTTGGGATGGACTCGCACACTTGGAAGGAACACTTGACCTGAAACACTTGACAAGACCAGGGACACGAACACTTGACTTGGGACCAGGAAACTCGAACACTTGACTTGGGACCAGGAAACACAGGAACACTTGACTTGGGACCAGGAAACTCGAACACTTGACTTTGGACTAGGAAACACAGGAACACTTGAATTGGGACCAGGAAACTCGAACACTTGACTTGGGACCAGGAAACACAGGAACACTTGACGTGGGACCAGGAAACACAGGAACACTTGACTTGGGACCAGGAAACACAGGAACACTTGAATTGGGACCAGGAAACACAGGAACACTTGAATTGGGACTAGGAAACTTGAACACTTGACTTGGGACTAGGAAACTCGAACACTTGACTTGGGACCAGGAAACTCGAACACTTGACTTGGGACCAGGAAACTCGAACACTTGACTTGGGACCAGGAAACTTGAACACTTGACTTGGGACCAGGAAACTCGAACACTTGACTTAGGACCAGGAAACTCGAACACTTGACCACGAAAACTTGACCACGAAGACTTGACTTGAACACGGGAAACAAACTGCAGCAGCAGGCGTGGGACCCAGCAGGAACTGCAGCAGCAGGCATGGGACCCAGCAGGAACTGCAGCAGCAGACGTGGGACCCAGCAGGAACTGCAGCAGCAGGCATGGGACCCAGCAGGAACTGCAGCAGCAGGCATGGGACCCAGCAGGAACAGACCCCGCAGGCATGAACCAGGAAGCAGGAAGAAACAGCAGGAGTGACACGAGAGAAACAGGAGCGGTAGCAGGTACTCGGAAAACAGTCCTGAGCAGGTGCACACCAAGACTCGGCTGGATCCACAGGCTGGCTTAGGTGAAGGGAAGCAGCCACGGAGCGGAAGACAAGCCCTGCCACTCTGAAGAACGCTGGCGTGCGCAGGGGGTTTTACCTCCATAAAAAACTCCAGAAAACGGCAGCCTCCGTAAAAAACAGGATGGGGCAGAACAGCAGGAGAGGAGAAAAGACCTTGACCACCCCGGAAACCGATAGGATGCGCCAGGATCACCCAGAGGGCTCGACCACCCCGAGAACAGGTAGGATGTGCCGAGAAACACAACTCCAGGCCGCAATCTCCCTCCGCTGAAACGGGAGAGAAAAAAAATCCTCCAGAATGGACGTTAAGCTCACCACAAGTCCAGGTTGGTTGGATCATTCTGTCACGATGTGCGGGTGGAGATGGCGGACCAAGTGTGGTGGAGGGTTTAGGAGGCAGGAAAGCAGGCACGGATGAAAAAATAAAAATGGTTTAATGGTGGAATGGGAGAGATGGGACAAAACACGCATGAACAAACAATGATCCGACGAAGACAGCAACAAGGAGGGAGGTATAAATACACAGGGAAATCAGGAACACATGGGCAGAGTAACGAGGGACAGGTGAGAACAATAAGGTTAATCAAGGCAGGAGAGACACAGTCAGGGAGGCCGGGGCAGATCATGACACACTCACACAAAGACCAAGTAGTGTGTCTATGGTTACATTGTGATTTCTTAGTAAATATTCTACTTGGTGACAGATAAACTTTATTGTATTTATCCTAGTGAATCTATACTTAAACGGATAAACTAGTAGTAGCACATCCAACGCATCCAGCACATGAGAGTATTCTCATATGAGTACACAGAGATATATCCAAAACAACCTTGTTGTACTGTAGCGTGCCCAAAGGTCAAGTATTGACATAAAAAATGACCAGAAATTAACTTTTTAATTTGCAAACACAAACATCCATCTGTCTGGCCTCCAAACAAGAAAGCAGTGCACAAGGCCTCGTCACCGGATAACGGAGACATAATAAAAATCCTGTAATGATTAATTTCCGATCTTAATAGATTACAGTCTGCACCAGAGACCCCTCGCCCTGCAGGGGCAAGAGGATTAACTTCTTGTGTTTCTTCTTCCTTGTATCTTTCATTTTATTATTTTCCTCTTCAGAGACATACAAAAACATACACATCTCCATCACATTGATTAACGTTGATTACTTTATCACAACTTTTTATGATTTCCTTTGATTTCAATTGAGACTTTTGTCAGTTATGAGCTACTGCTTATTTTGCTCTTCCATTTGTGATTTCAATTCAGTTCAATTCAAAAATACTTTATTAATCCCAGAGGGAAACTGATTGCTGTAGTAGCTCAGGATAATAATAATATTCAAGTCATCAAAGAGGTGTTGTATATTACAATGGCTGTTGGCAGGAAGGATCTCCAGTAGCGGTCAGTGTTGCAGCCAAACTGAAGAAGCCTCTGACTGAAGACACTCTTCCGTTGTCGGACAGTCTTGTGAAGAGAATGCTCAGGGTTGTCCATCATTTTCTTGATTCTCTGGAGAATCCTTCTTTGCATGATCTCCTCCAGCGGTTCCACAGTCGTCCCCAGAACAGAACCAGCCTTTTTTATTAGGCTGTTGAGCCTTTTCAGGTCCCTGCTTCTGATGCTGCTACCCCAACAGACGATGGCTGAAGAGATTACACTCTCAACAACAGACTTGTAGAAGATCTGCAGCATCTTGCTACAGACATTGAAGGACCTAAGCGTCCTTAAGAAGTGCAGTCTGCTGTGTCCCTTCTTGTAAACAGCTTCGCTGTTCTTTCTCCAGTCCAGTCTGTTGTCCAGGTGAACTCCAAGGTGTTTGTATTCCTCGACCACCTCCACTTCTTCTCCCATGATGGAAACAGTGTTTGACTCCACCCTGTTTCTTCTGAAGTCTAAAATCATCTCCTTTGTTTTGTTCACGTTCAAGGTCAGACGATTGTTTCCACACCATGCCACAAAGCGCTCCACCAGCTCTCTGTACTCAGCTTCCTGTCCATCTCTGATACACCCGACAACTGCAGAGTCATCTGAGTATTTCTGTAGATGACAGGTCTCTGATTTGTACTGGAAGTCTGAGGTGTACAGGGTGAAAAGGAATGGTGAGAGTACAGTCCCCTGTGGTGCTCCAATGTTACTGATGGCCTGGTTTGATGTGTAGTTCTTCAGCCTCACAAACTGTGGTCTGTTTGTCAGGTAGTCTTTAATCCAGGCGATAGTTGAGGCCCCCACCTGTGTCTTCTGGAGTTTCTGGCAAAGTACATCAGGCTGGATTGTGTTAAATGCACTGGAGACATCAAAGAACATGACCCTCACAGTGCTGCCACAGTCATTGCCTTCAACAGCTTTCATTTTTCCCTTACATAGATTATAGAGTCTTGTTTATTCTGTTCGTTTACGCACCTTTTTCAGTACACGTAGTTTACTACATCCACATATTTCAGCTGACCTCCCTCCACATAATCTCCAGACACATAGCACATCAACACATTCTCACTCCCAGCGCGTCAAAAACAAACGCTTGGTCAGACACCCTCCACCTCAGACCCCAGACGCCAAAAGTGCCCTTTTTCGTTACTTATGTGTGAAAAGGGGTTTTTCCCTTTTCTGACTGCAGATCCCAATGCAGCGTTACGCTGACGCCATGGGATGTCCGCAGCCAGGGCACCAAACAAGCTCATTGTACCTCACCCTAACCTTATCCTCTTATGTAACCTTCCCCTCACCCCTATCCTAGCCTTAACCATCTTGCTAGCGAACACGTTAGTGATGTGTCGGTCGCTCTGAAAGCCGGCTCTATGAAGTGAACGGCGGGAGCCGCCTCGTCATTGGTCGAG
>NC_091751.1:72815164-72887664 GCF_043380555.1 Nothobranchius furzeri
GTCCCCAGAAAGAATCTGATCTATGAAAGAGCAAAGTTTAATAAGCGAGTACAACAACCAGCAGAAACAGTTGACTCCTTCACAACAGCTCTATATGCTCTCGCTGAAAACTGTGAATATGGCGGACTTCACGATGAACTTTTGAGGGATAGGCTCGTTGTGGGTCTCAAAGATTCATGAGAGCAAAAGAATGTACCAGCCTAACTTCAGTAAGGGGGATGTGGTGTAATCTATATTGATATACATTCATACGCCACTAGGGGGCAGTACTTACCGGCTAGCGTAAATGTGTGGTATGTGAACAGCTCGAGGCTAAAAATAAAAGGTGATTGTTGCTCCACGTTATTGCTTGAGCGGAGTTTATTCAAGAGGCCAGCACAACAAGGCCGATCGGGTGAACAAGCATTTCAAGACCATCTTCTCTCTTGACCCCAAGGTCAAAGCCTCTCTGCAACGCTTGCGAGTGATTTCAGACACAACGGCTCTTCTAAGAGCCACTCAACACCTCAGACACTTCTGTAACAGAATGAAATGACTGTTTTCTACCTAAAAGTCATTTCCCCCTCTCCTCAGCAATAACTAGTCTGCATGAGATGTAGTTCAAGGTCTCATGCATCTGCTTCTAAACTGCTTCCTTTCCAGCCCAAGAGAAGAATGAAGAAAGGACTCTATCTTTTTAATAAATCACAGAACTCTATTTTAATAAGCTAATCAAACAAAGTGTTAATCAATAATATAATGTGAACCAATTTGTGAAATGAAAATATTAAATACTTCATTATAATCCTGTAGAATATAATAAGTAATATAACTTTAAAAGTTTCCACTAGAGACTGATCACACGTAATGCTTAAAAAGTCACATGACGCATTGCTTTTACTGATCCATTCAGAACCTTCCAGGTTCACGTCTCAGTGAAACACATAACACTGCACTGCCAAAACTCTGGCTGAGTCCTTGAAAGGGCTTGGAGTTCCTCCATCTTGTTGGCCAGTGATCTCACATTGCCCATTATGATCGATGGAAGAGATGGTTTGAATTTCCTCTTTCTCTGTCTCCGTTTTGCTCCCGCTCTGCACCCATGCTTCTTGTGTTTTAGCTCATTTGGGATTTGTGGCTTCAGTTGAGGTATTATTTCAGCCTTTCCAATGTTAATCAGCTGCTCCTGATTGTAAACCAGCTTGTTGCCATGGTTACGCATCATAACAAATGCTCAAAAAGTGAAAAAATAGCAGCAAAAATCCTCCAAGCTTCACAGCACCAGAAACAGAAAAGTAAAATGTCCAAAAAATACCGTTTTTCTTGTGAAACTAGAAGAAAAAATGTCCAAGAAAAAGCAAAACTTACTTATAGTCAACAGAGCTACTCCAACATGCAGCCACCTAGAGCAGCGCAGCTCCAGAATATCAACGCTCGTGAGTTAGTTAGATTGTTGGTGGCGCCCTCAGTGCTCTATTCAGGAGAACGCCGGTACGCTGGGTCCGTATAACCAGGATGTAAGTAGAAACTATATGTTGTTTGGACTTCCCGTGGGGTGAGGGATAGTAGAGCCTGTCACCCTTTCAGGCGAGCCGGTCTTGTTGCCGCTCAAACCCTGCATGCTGAGTTAGTGGCCGTGGCAGGACGCTCACCCTGTCACTGTAGGGATGGAAATGTCTCCCCGGGGTTGTTCTTGGTCTCCTCTGTTAGTTCTGATTACCTTCATCTTCAGAGGAGGCACTGAAATAAAATCAGCTAAAAGATGTGAGGAGTGGGAAATCTTACTTGTGCCAAAGAGAATACATTTAGTATTTTTAGAAGACATCTGTGGTCAGTGGGAGCTCAAAGGTCAACAGAGATCACACGATCCATCAGGGCTTGTGCGAACAATTTACCCAGATCACATTTAACACACATCTCCAGACTGTCAGCTCTTCTGTGTCTTTTACATCTGCTGCTTTACTAACTGATTAACTGTTGTTTGCTCAGAGTGCTGAAAGGTCAGTACGCATGATAGCATCGGACGTTACCTGTTTTCAGGACAAGCTGCCCATAGGAGGATTTCATCAGTCGCTCTCTGGTTGAAAGCAGCTGGACCCTAAAGGTACTGTGCTCTTCACCGCTGGCAGCTGCAGGTTTGATTAGTCCTGGAGCTGAAGAAAACGGATCACTTCACAAAAACACAAATGTTGATAGGTTAGCGTAACTCTGGTGAACTGGAAGTTGCTCTCCACTCGACCGCTGGGCTGAAGGCTGAGTCACATGGGATCACAGTAAGGTAGAAAACACGTCATGTGACCAAAGATTATGTTCTACATGTTTCTATGCTTTGCGTGTAGAGTGTTGTTTGTCTCCTGATGATCAAATCAAAAACAAGAAGGGTCATTCATTGGAGCTTCAGTGAACATTTTAATGTGTGGGACTCCAGAACGGCAGAAGCAGACAAACTGTGGGAGTTCCTGGTTTACCTGATCACATGTGGCACGTTGATTTGGACTGTTTCACTGAGATTGGCTGTTTCAGTCTGCGAGCTGTAAATCTGAAGTTTTACTCGTCTTATGCAGGAAGTTATTCACTGGTCCATCAAGGCTGTCAGATCCTGGTTGGGTTAGGTTAGGGTTAGGTGTATTCACATTGTAAATAGGCAACAGTAATAAAGCTACTGTGCAGTTATCTGAAAACAGTCTGTGAGACAACAAGGGTCGCACTCCTTGTTAGTGGAGGAGCCTGATGTGTGTAAATGATCATATCTGTGAGTTAGGAGTGTGACTGTAAAAATGCAAAAGCATCATTGATTCAAAAATATTAGTTTAATACAGATGAAGCTGTGTTAATGTCAGCAATCCGGCCTCAACGCTGAAACTAATCAATGAGACGGACTCATTCCACACAAATGCAGATGTCTCAGCCTTTACTTGTTAAACTGTGATGATTCTGACTCACAGCTGATGAAAATCCCACATTTTCAATCTCACACTATCAGAAAAGTATGAAAAGGTTCAATATTCTAGATTAAAAGTGTCACACTCTACTCAGCTGATGAATCCAGAACATCTGCAAAGGGTTCTTGAGCCTTTAGATGGTCTCTCAGTCTAACATGAATGGACTTCTGATTCAAACTAGCAGGACAATAATCTGATTCTGCTCACACCAGCAAACAGGTTCCTACAGGATTCAGCAAGTCTGACTTTTCAAGACCACTGATGTGAAAATTTAGTGCCTGATTCACAGCCCTGCTGGCAAAAACAAATCCTTCAACTTGTGTTCCTTCATTGTTCTTTTTTATTATATTTTGCCTAAATACTCGGTAGAGAACAGTAGCAGAGCAGTTAGAGCTTTCACAGGAAGGGTAGCTATGGTAACGTAAAACGCAAACGTCAGTAGGGATGGGCACCAGGAAATTACTACGATAACTACATCGTCTAGCACACTGCTGCTAACCACTTAAACATTCTCCCTCTCCTGATAATAACTTTTTGCTTTCCTTGACGTTGGATGTGCTACTACTAGTTTACCCGTTTAATTATAGATCCACTAGGATGAATACAATAAAGTTTATCTCTCACCAAATAGAATATTTACTAAGACATCACAATGTAACCATAGACACATTATTGTGCGTGCGTGTGTGTGTGTGTGTGTGTGTGCGTGTGTGTGTGTGTGTGTGTGTGTGTGTGTGTGTGTGTGTGTGTGTGTGTGTGTGTGTGTGTGTGTGTGTGTGCTCTGTCTTCTCGATCCCCAGTGAGTCGTGGAGGATGGCTGCTTATACTGAGCCAGGATCATCTGGAGGTTTCTTCCTGTTAAAAGGGAGTTTTCCTCTCCACTGTCGCTGCATGCTTGCTTAGTATGAGGATTGCTGTAAAGACTCTGACACTAGTCAGTGACTCGATGCAACCTGCTGGGTTCCTTATATAGGAAACTTGTTACTGATTGGCTTAATGACCTGACCTGTACTGTAATGTTTACTGTGTGCAGGTCCTTGAGACGACTCTGGTCCTGACTTGGCGCTTTATAAATAAACTTGAATTGAATTACTAATTTAAACATACCTGGCTTTTGGTGGCAGTAACTTAACAAACTAAAGGTTTTGTTCTTATTGTTTATATTATTTTATTGTTTGTGTTTTATTATACTTTATTTCTAAGGAAAAGTGCAAGCTAGGGGTGTACCGATTCTAGCTTTTGGCCGATCACTGATCTTCAGAAAAACCGGACTTGTTGATACACATTTTATCTCAACTAAAAGCAGGTTACATCAATGTTTCAGTTTGCTTTCACTGGGAAAACCAACATGAATCCTTATTAAACTGGTTCATTTTCATGCTGAGCTGGTCCTGTAACTTGGAGCAGTTGTACTCAGTGATGACAAAGTTTAAGTTAAAAAAGCTAACAGGTTTATTACAGTCCAGTCCATGTTACACACAGACATCAGTACACCGGTGGAGAACCATGCAGCCCAATAGTGGTTCTGACTTTCTGGCCTTTGTCCACTGCTTTTAACTCCACAACAGCATTCCTAAAAAGTCCTGATTTAGTAAAGGCACATTCTTAGGTCTGCTTATAATAGCAAACTGCTGTTGTAGGAGAATGGAGTCTCCAGTCTCCTTGACATCAGTCCCGCTGCCGCGCCACAGCCTCTAAGGTGGCATTTCTTCTTTGGCTCCAAATGAATAAGAATGACACATTCTTTTAAGCTGCAGTTATTACAACATTGTATGATATTACTTTAAATACAGATAAGTTGTTTGAAGCAGACACAGCATATTCCCCCCTTTTTTCAGGCGAAAGAGTCCAGAAAAATATTAACTGTATACAGGGGTGGACTGTGACCAAAATTCGGCCCTGGCTTTTTTACAAATCATCGGTCCTCCCCATTGGGAGAGCGGTGGGGGTGGGGCGTGTTGCCGCCCGCGGACTCTTCTCTAGGCCGAGGTGAAGTGAGATCTAATATGGACTGGGACTGTTAAATTACAAGCAGGGCCAGACCGCTGCGACCGGGAGCCCTGGTCTTCCAGATCAGCTCATTCTGTCAGACGTGCTGGAGTGTGGCGCGGAGGTGAGGATCCAAACGTTGGGGAGGAATTAGGCAGGTAGACAAACTGGGACAGGTAAGGTCTTTTAATGAGAAACACGCTGACATTCAATTCAATTCAATTCAAGTGTGTTTATATAGCGCCAAATCACGACAAGAGTCGTCTCAAGGCACTTCACATAATAAACATTCCAATTCACAGTTCATTAAGCCAATCAGAAATAATGTTTCCTATATAAGGAACCCAGCAAATTGCATCAAGTCACTGACTAGCAATCCTCATACTAAGCAAGCATGCAGCGACAGTGGAGAGGAAAACTCCCTTTTAACAGGAAGAAACCTCCTACATGGAAACAATGATCCAACATGAGACACAAAACTGAAGGGGTTTAAATACAAGAGGGCTGGGAGTTTGGGTGATTGGAAAACGAGAGGCAGGTGGGAGCAATTAACATGAACACATGACTAAACAGAACGGGGAGACAAGACAGGGTGTGACAGCACCCCCCCCCCCCCCCCCCCCCCCCTCAAAGGGCGGATTCCAGACACCCACAGGAACGTAGAGCAGGGCGGGAGGAGGGGGACCCGGAGGGAGGGCTGAGAGGGACCGAGGGCCCGATGAAGAGTAGGCAGGAACCAGTAGAGTCCGGGGGCCTGCACGTGGGGCAGAGGAGGCGACGACGAGCTCTTGGGGTCCTGCATCTGTGGCAGAGGAGGCGGTGACGACGGGCTCTTGGGGGCCTGCGTCTGTGGCAGAGGAGGCGGTGACGACGGGCTCTTGGGGGCCTGCGTCTGTGGCAGAGGAGGCGGTGACGACGGGCTCTTGGGGGCCTGCGTCTGTGGCAGAGGATGAGGTGACGACGGGCTCTTGGGGGCCTGCGTCTGTGGCAGAGGAGGCGGTGACGACGGGCTCTTGGGGGCCTGCGTCTGTGGCAGAGGAGGCGGTGACGACGAGCTCTTGGGGGCCTGCGTCTGTGGCAGAGGATGAGGCGACGACGGGCTCTTGGGGGCCTGCGTCTGTGGCAGAGGAGGCGGTGACGACGGGCTCTTGGGGGCCTGCGTCTGTGGCAGAGGATGAGGCGACAACAAGCTCTTGGGGGCCTGCGTCTGGGGTGGAGGAGGAGGCGCCGACGGGCTCTTGGGGGCTTGCGTCTGTGGCAGAGGAGGAGGCGACGACGGGCTCTTGGGGGCCTGCGTCTGCAGCAGAGGAGGAGGCGAGGACAGTACACAGGAGACTGAAACACAAGGGTCACTGGAGACCTGAGAGGACGTAGACAGGAACTCTTGAGAGGAGGGGAAGACATCATCCTCTTGGACTGGAGACGTTGACCCTTTGGATGGAGCTATGGGCATTGTCTCTGTAGGCTGGACCGGGGACAAAGTCTCTGCAGGCTGGACCGGGGACGAAGTCTCTGCAGGCTGGACCGGGGACAAGGTCTCTGCAGGCTGGACCGGGGACAAAGTCTCTGCAGGCTGGACCGGGGACAAAGCCTCTTGGACAGGGGACAAAGTCTCTTGGACAGATTGGACCGGGGACAAAGCCTCTTGGATGGGCTGGACTGGAGACAAAGCCTCTTGGACGGGCTGGACCGGAGACAAAGCCTCTTGGACGGGCTGGACCGGAGACAAAGCCTCTTGGACGGACTGGACCGGAGACAAAGCCTCTTGGACGGGCTGGACCGGAGACAAAGACTCTTGGACGGGCCTCTGGAACCACAGCTGGAAATGGGGACGTGTCAACCACGGGACTGGAGATGGCGGAGACGTCGGACTAGAGGGGACGTCGACCTCTGGACACGAGGGAGAGTCGACCTCTGGACACGAGGGAGCGTTGACCTCTGGACTGGAAAGAGTGTCAATGTCTGGACACGAGGGAGCTTCGACCTCTGACTGGAAAGAGCGTCGACCTCTGACTGGAAAGAGCGTCGACCTCTGGACACGAGGGAGCATCGACCTCTGGACACGAGGGATCGTTGACCTCTGGACACGAGGGAGCGTCGACCTCTGGACACGAGGGAGCGTCGACCTCTGGACACGAGGGAGCGTCGACCTCTGGACACGAGGGAGCGTCGACCTCTGGACTGGAAAGAGCGTCGACCTCTGGACTGGAAAGAGCATTGACCTCTGGACACGAGGGAGCGTCGAGCCCCGGACTGGAGAGAGCGTCGACCTCTGGACTGGAGAGAGAGTCGACCTCTGGACTGGAAAGAGCGTCGACCTCTGGACTGGAAAGAGCGTCGACCTCTGGACTGGAAAGAGCGTCGACCTCTGGACTGGAGAGAGCGTCGACCTCTGGACTGGAGAGAGCGTCGACCTCCGGACTGGAGAGAGCGTCGACCTCCGGACTGGAGAGAGCGTCGACTTCTGGACTGGAGTGAGCTTCGACTTCTGGACTGGCGAGAGCGTCGACCTCTGGAGTGGATGAGGCGTCGACCTCTGGAGTGGATGAGGTGTTGACTTCAGAACTGGAGGAGGCGTCGACTTCAGAACTCGAGGAGGCGTCGACTTCAGAACTCGAGGAGGCGTCGACTTCAGAACACGAGGAGGCGTCGACTTCAGAACACAAGGAGGCGCCAACTTCAGAACACCAGGAGGCGTCGACTTCAGAACACAAGGAGGCATGGACCAATGGACTGGACGAGGCGTCGACCACAGGACTGGACGAGGCGTCGACCACAGGACTGGAAGGGGCGTCGACCTCCATCGACTTCTGGTCTGGGGGCGTCGATTCCTGGTCTGGAGGCGTCGACTTCTGGTCTGTCGGCTTCTGGACCGTCGACTTCTGGACCGTTGACTTCTGGACCGTCGACTTCTGGTCCGGGGGCGTCGACTTCTGGTTTGGGGGCGTCAACTTCTGGTCCAAGGGCGTCGACTTCTGGTCCTGGTCCGTCGACTTCTGGACCGTCGACTTCTGGACCGTCGACTTCTGGACCGTCGACTTCTGGACTGTCGACTACTGGAATGTCGACTCCTGGTCCGGGGGTGTCGATTCCTGGTCCGGAGGCGTCGACTTCTGGATCCTCAACTTCTGGACCGTCGACTTCTGGACCCTTGACTTCTGGTCCAGGGGAGTCAACTTCTGGTCCGGGAGCGTCAACTTCTGGACTGTGAACTTCTGGACCGCCGGCCTCTGGACCGCCGGCTTCTGGAGTGGAGGAGGAGCTGCCGCAGACAGGATTGCTTGGACAGGCTGGGCTGGATCCGGTGCGACCCCCCGGGACCACCGCTGGAACTGGATGCAATTGCCCTGGTGGTGCTGGAAACTGGGAGAGGAGGGAGGATAGAGTGTCCAGTTGGAGCTCCTAGAGATTGAGGCTCTTATGGAGTTGGGCCGGCTCAGCTCGGAGACCGGCGAGCTCTGCTGGGTGGACTGCAGGCTTGCTCTTCTGGCTCTGAGACGAGGGAGCTGCTGGCTGGACTGAAACCCTCTCCTGGTGGTTCGGAGAAGACAGGTTGTCCAGGTGGGACTCCTTGAGGCTGACGAGCTGACGGATCCAGCCAAGCTCCGCCTGCAGATCTGCAAGCTCTGTCAGCTGGGCTGTGGGCGTGGTTCCTCCGCTTGCAGATTACGGAGGCGCGGATTGGACCGGAGGCGGGACTGTTGGTCTGACTGGGGGTGGGTCCAAGCAGGTGCGCAGAGCTGGGGCAGCGGTGAGCTCGCGGCTCCGTCCTGGGACACAGGATTGCGGTGGAGCCCGGCATCCTTCCTCAGGCCGTGGGCCAGCTCCGGGGGAGCACACAGCCAGTCTGGTGCCCATGAAGCTGGAGCGATCCGGAAGCATCTCCCGGTCCAACCTCTCATCTGGCTCCGGAAGGATGGAGAGGAACGCCGCGGCTGAAGCCCGGTGACGGCGTCTGCGGCAAGGCGACGCCTGGGGAGGAAAAGAAGCTGACCGGTGGTCCGAGGAAAGAAATTGAAGCAGGCACTCCCAGGGGAGAATCTCCCCGCTGGATCCTTTACTGGGTTGGATCATTCTGTCAGACGTGCTGGAGTGTGGAGCGGAGGTGAGGATCCAAACGCTGGGGAGGAATCAGGCAGGTAGACAAACTGGGACAGGTAAGGTCTTTTAATGAGAAACACACTGACATGGAAACATTGATCCAACACGAGACACAAAACTGAAGGGGTTTAAATACAAGAGGGCTGGGAGTTTGGGTGATTGGAAAACGAGAGGCAGGTGGGAGCAATTAACATGGACACATGACCAAACAGAACAGGGAGACAAGACAGGGTGTGACACATTCTACATGGGCGGAGATCAGCGGGTCATTAGCTACATGCTAACACTGTAAAACAATTCCTGTGTCATCACCATACCGCATTTTTCTTGCTAAAAACACCTGGAAAAACTCTGTTAGCTTCGGGTTACCATGCAGCTAATGTTCTGCAGATCAGATCTATAGGTAAATATCAGCGTTACAGGTAAATATCAGCGTTACATGTAAATATCAGGGTTACAGGTAAATATCAGCGTTACAGGTAAATATCAGCGTTACGTGTAAATATCAGCGTTACAGGTAAATATCAGTGTTACGTGTAAATATCAGGGTTACAGGTAAATATCAGCGTTACAGGTAAATATCAGCGTTACAGGTAAATATCAGCATTACAGGTAAATATCAGGGTTACAGGTAAATATCAGCGTTATAGGTAAATATCAGCGTTACGTGTAAATATCAGCGTTACGTGTAAATATCAGCGTTACAGGTAAATATCAGTGTTACGTGTAAATATCAGCGTTACAGGTAAATATCAGCGTTACAGGTAAATATCAGCGTTACAGGTAAATATCAGCGTTACAGGTAAATATCAGCGTTACAGGTAAATAGCGTTACGGGTAAATCAGCGTTACAGGTAAATATCAGCGTTACAGGTAAATATCAGCGTTACAGGTAAATATCAGGGTTACAGGTAAATATCAGGGTTACAGGTAAATATTAGCGTTACAGGTAAATATCAGCGTTACAGGTAAATATCAGCGTTACAGGTAAATATCAGGGTTACAGGTAAATATTAGCGTTACAGGTAAATATCAGCGTTACAGGTAAATATCAGTGTTACAGGTAAATATCAGCGTTACAGGTAAATAGCGTTACGGGTAAACCAGCGTTACAGGTAAATATCAGCGTTACAGGTAAATATCAGCGTTACAGGTAAATATAAGGGTTACAGGTAAATATCAGGGTTACAGGTAAATATTAGCGTTACAGGTAAATATCAGCGTTACAGGTAAATATCAGCGTTACAGGTAAATATCAGCGTTACAGGTAAATAGCGTTACGGGTAAATCAGCGTTACAGGAAAATATCAGCGTTACAGGTAAATATCAGCGTTACAGGTAAATATCAGGGTTACAGGTAAATATCAGTGTTACAGGTAAATATCAGCGGTACAGGTAAATATCAGGGTTACAGGTAAATATTAGCGTTACAGGTAAATATCAGCGTTACAGGTAAATATCAGCGTTACAGGTAAATATCAGTGTTACGTGTAAATATCAGGGTTACGTGGATGCAGTTTACGTTGTCCTGTAGGTGGGCTCAGGGGGAGCCCCAATCTGTCTTTTCAGTTCCAGTTCTAGTACCCCTCAAATGCTGTTGTCTCAGTTGTTCCATCAGGTGCTGAGAGGCGGTCCAAGTGCAGGCCATGAGTACGACCACCAACATCAACAATGTGGTGAACCCAGCAAGCTCGAAGCAGTTCTTTATCTTATCTTGATCTTATCTTCACCGGGTTTGAGAGACGGCACCCAACCCTTTGTAGCCCGGACTTCGTTGCCGCCCTAGTGGCGGTTGGTTGATGAGCTTGCAATGGGATTGATGAATCCAAGATGGCCTCTCAGCAATCTTCACAGCAGTGGGAGTGATGAGGAGTACTTTGAATTGACCTCTGGCTGCCCCATCTGTTTCGCTTCAGCACCTTCATCAGAACCCAATTTCCTGGTTTAACGACCTGTGGCGAAAAAGCACAAGAAAATTCTGGGAGATCACTGTTGATTTTGAATTGTTTTCAGCAACAATCATTTAATATTTAAGGTAATTCCATCCAGGTAGTGTAGTAATGTGAGGAAATTGTTGTCAGCCTCCCCTCCTCTTGAGGCATGAGGCAACTCAGGGCTCACCAGAAACAAAACATAAACAAAAGGGTCCGGTACTGGCAAGCTTTGCGCCAACCCGTTGTTAAAAGTGGACCTCACATACAGGTGCTGGCCAGTAAATTAGAATATCATCAAAAGGTTGAAAATATTTCAGTAATTCCATTCAAAACGTGAAACTTGTACATTATATTCATGCAATGCACACAGACCAATGTATTTCCAATGTTCATTACATTTAAATTTGATATTCATAAGTGACAACTAATGAAAACTCCAAATTTGGTATCTCAAAAAATTAGAATATTCTGAAAAGGCTGAATATAGAAGACACCTGCTGCCACTCTAATCAGCTGATTTACTCAAAACACCTGCAAAGGCCTTTAAAAGGTCCCTCAGTCTTGTTTTGAAGGCACCACAATCATGGGGAAGACTTCTGACTTAACAGCTGTCCAAAAGACAATCATTGACACCTTGCACAAGGAGGGCAAGACACAAAAGGTGATTGCTAAAGAAGCTGGCTGTTCGCAGAGCTCTGTGTCCAAGCACCTTAACAGACAGGCGAAGGGACGGAAAAAATGTGGTAGAAAAAAGTGTACAAGCTCTAGGGATAACCGCACCCTGCAGAGAATTGTGACGACAAACCCATTCAAAAATGTGGGGGAGATCCACAAAGAGTGGACTGCAGCTGGAGTCAGCGCTTCAAGAACCACCACGAGGAGACTCATGAAAGACATGGGATTCAGGTGTCGCATTCCGTGTGTCAAGCCACTCTTGAACATGAAACAGCGCAAGAAGCGTCTCGCCTGGGCCAAGGACAAAAAGGACTGGACTGATGCTGAGTGGTCCAAAGTTATGTTTTCTGATGAAAGCAAGTTCTGCATTTCCTTTGGAAATCAAGGACCCAGAGTCTGGAGGAAGAGCGGAGAAGCACAGAATCCACGTTGCATGAGGTCCAGTGTAAAGTTTCCACCGTCGGTGATGGTGTGGGGTGCCATGTCATCTGCCGGTGTTGGCCCACTCTGTTTCCTGAGGTCCAGGGTCAATGCAGCCGTCTACCAGGAAGTTTTAGAGCACTTCATGCTTCCTGCTGCTGACCAACTTTATGGGGATGCAGACTTCACCTTTCAACAGGACTTGGCACCTGCACACAGTGCCAAAACCACCAGCACCTGGTTCAAGGACCATGGTATCCCTGTCCTTGATTGGCCAGCAAACTCGCCTGACCTTAACCCCATAGAAAATCTATGGGGTATTGTGAAGCGGAGGATGCAATACGCTAGACCCAACAATGCAGAGGAGCTGAAGACGACTATCAGAGCAACCTGGGCTCTCATAACACCTGAGCAGTGCCACAGACTGATCGAGTCCATGCCACGCCGCATTACTGCAGTTATTGAGGCAAAAGGAGCCCCGACTAAGTATTGAGTGCTATACATGCACATTCTTTTCATGTTCATTCTTTTCAGTTGGCCAACATTAGAGAAACAAACATTTTTTCATTGGCCTTTAGAATATTCTAATTTTCTGAGATACCAGATTTGATGTTTTCATTGGTTGTCACCTATAAATATCAAAATTAAACGTAATAAACATCGGAAATACATTGGTCTGTGTGCATTGCATGAATATAATGTACAAGTTTCACGTTTTGAATGGAATTACTGAAATATTTTCAACCTTTTGATGATATTCTAATTTACTGGCCAGCACCTGTACATGTGAAGAACAGAAACAGCCATTCCCAAGGAACTTGCAATTACTAGATCACGTCAGCAGGGGGCAGAGTCGTGCAACAGTATAAAAAACAAAACAAACCCTAAACAACTAACAAAAAGCCACAATCCATGTGAAAATAAACACAAAAAGTGATTTACATCACATAGGAGTAACAGAAGAAACAGTGGTAAAAGAACTGGAGCAAAAATTGAAATCCAGCGAAATCAAAAGAATCAACCATCTGGGAGAGCTTGTCAGCTTCCCCAACTAATAACAAAACAAAACTATCATAGAGTCCACGTGTTCATTTTCATTATGCCAGAAACTTTCACCTCTAGTGACTTCATAGTTTAATCTCTTTACTTCCAACACTGGAATCAACTAACTAAGGAGCAGAATGAAGAAAAACATCTTATAATTTCTGCCCCTGTTCCAGTAGAAATAATCAGTTTATATATAATTACCATTAGTCACACACACATACATTCATTTTAAACGTTTTCCTGTTCTAAAGTCCAGAGCGATCATGATCATTGATTAATTTACATTTTCATAATTATTTAGTACACTCGATTTGGTACATTTTTTGAATATATTAAATGACAGAGTTTTTTAAATTTCCCTTCTAAGGTTATTCCATAATTTAACACCATTTACAGATACATTCCACTCCTTAGTTTTAGCTCTAAATCTGGGTTTTGTAAACACATCAGTTTCTTTCAGCGTGTAGTTACTGGTTCTCTTTTCAAATATCCCCTGAATGTTTGTTGGCACAGTCCCTAAACTGGCTTATACATGGTTTGTATGAACTTCCAGTCTTTTAAATCATGAAATTTCAGTAATTTATATTTAATAAACAACGGGTTTGATGGATCTCTACAGCCGCTATAACTGATGATTCTTAGAGCTCTTTTCTGTAAAATAAATAAGTTTTAACCCGTTTATGAGCCACACCTCTTATTCCATACTGACTTAATTTTTGAAGTTACCTTGAGTGATCAATGACGTCAGATGCTTTTTTCAAATCAATGAAAACACTAATAAAGTCCTTTTATTGTCAACTGCTGCTGATATTTTATCCGTTAATTATTGCCATTGCTGTGGAATGTTTAGTTCTAAACCCGTATTGTTCATTGTTTACATTAGAGCTGCACAAGCGAATTTGGACAGCAGAACTATCCAAACGAAATAAAACTCAGTACGTTAAACTGAACTATAGATTTTTCTAAGAAAAATAAAACTCATTTGTCACATAGCTTCAGCGAAAGATCAAAATTAAAACAACTGATGGTGTTTTTAGATACACACAACCCTAAAGGTGTTTGAAAAGATGGTAAACGTTTCAGGAAGGGAAAAGATGTTCTAAACAAAAGAACAAATAAAGAAATAATTCATAATTTAAAAAAGCGCACTCCGTATAAAAATGGTCATACTACAGGAACCTAGAAAGAGCTTGGGGAAGAACCCTAAGTAGCTAAAGGGTCAAGCAGAGGAGTCCAACTAAATGTGATAATGAACAACTAAAGGAGTTCTACTCAGAAAACAACAAAAAATAATCAAAAACAAAAGACTGACAAACGTAAAAACTACTAGATTCATCTGTAATCAGGTCATTCTCATATTAATGTGACCATCACATATCAGTTGTCAGGTCATCATGCTACGGAGCAAATCTAAGGGTCACGTAGAGCAAGATAATCTTATAAAGCTTGTCTAGCAATAACAAGACAGTGATGATGAGTCAAGGGCGAGAGCTGTCTAGTGAGGGCAGCTCTGTCCTTGTTGAATTAAGGAGGTGATAAGAACGTGGGAGTTAATCTGCTCAAAAGTAGGAGCAAAATAAAGAATTTGTAAAAACAACAGGAAGCATTCACTAACCTACACAGAAGGAGTTCAGTATTAAATTACATAAACACTTCATTTAGAAACGATATGGATTGGCTAACACAAGGTTTAACTGCTATACTCTTCATAATTATTAAAGAACTAGGCTCTGATCATAAATCAATGCTACTCAAGGGTTTTAGAAATAAGAGGTGAACTGTCACTATTAGCACACTGTCTACGACTCTGTACACTGTTGACCCTCCCTGGATGTGGTTTTCTTTGGCCAGTGAACGTGTGAGTGCATTCATGCCACATTGGATGTTGTAACACACGCATGCTTCTCAGCAGGAAGTTGCACAGATTGACTACCCGACTTCAGAGCCACAATGGCCCTAGTCAGTAACAGTTTATAAGGATGTTTTATTATTAAGCATGTATAAGGGTTTACAATGTCATTAAAAGGTCATTTGCAAGGTATTAGACAATGATGTACAAATACTTTATAAAGGCTGAAACTAACATTTAAAAATACAAGTGTTTGGTAAGTCATTATTACATCATTTACAAGGTATGAGGTCATATTTACAATTCATTTTTAGAGGCTGTGGTGACATTTACAAATGATTAAACAATGGTTACATATCTGCAAACACTCATTTCCACATTTGTTGATAGTTTATAGGTCATGTAAAACTTTCTATAGTCACAACCGTCATTGGTTATGTGTAAGATGATGTAATTTATTTATAAATGATTAGCTAAATAATCATGAATACATTTGTTAATTGATTTTGAAAATAAAACCATTTCCATTTTGAAATCTACAAAAAAAAACCTCTTGGTTCCGTTGCGTACGGGCCAACACCCAAGAAGGAATGCCAAAATGTTTCCAAAGTGTTGGAAAATTTCAAACTCAAGCTGACAGACAAGACCGCTAGCTTAGTGCTATAAGCTATTCAGTTCAATTCACTTCAAGTTTTCTATTCATTTATTTATAAAGCACCAAGTCACGACCAGAGTTTATCGATGGCATTTTGAATGCACAGAGGTACCGCGACGAGGTCCTGAGGCCCATTGTTGTGTCGTTCATCCACGACCATCATCTCAAGTTGCAGCATGATAACACATGGCCCCATATTACAAGGATCTGTACACAATTCCTGGAAGCGGAAAACATCCGTTCTTGCATGGCCACCAGATATGTCACCCACTGAGCATGTTTGGGATGCTCTGGATTGGCGTATACAGCAGTGTTCCAGTTCCTGCCAACATTCAGCAACTTCACGCAGCTATTGAAGAGGAATGGACCAACGTTCCACAGGCCACAATCAACAACCTGATCAACTCTATGCAACGGAGATGTGCTGCCCTGTGTGAGGCAAATGGCGGCCACACCAGATACTGACTGGTTTTCTCCCACCCATAAAGCAAAACTGTGCACATGTCAGGGTGGTCTTGTATTGTGGGCAGTCTAAGGCACACCTGTAAATTATTCATGCTGTCTAATCAGCCCCTTGGCATGCCACACCTGTGAGGTGGGCTGGACTCTGACCAGACTGTAAACCATCACCAGGCTTTGGAAACTTTCTTCTCCTCCTCAGCTACTTGGAGCGAGAAGGGGAGTGTTGTGACTGGCGGTGGCTGATCAGTTGGGTTGGCTTCGTGGGTTGTTTGGGTGGTCAGCTGATGGTCTGTACAGACCAGGTAAGTTGGTGGCCTGGCTTTGCTTCAGTTCAGCCTCGCTTGTGTCCAGGGAGCTGAGTGCCATGCTAGGGGATGTGCTTAACGCTACCGTGGTGTTCAGTGGACTATTTTTGGTGGTTTGCCGGACTAAGACCCAGTGCCTCAAGGCAATGCGACTTGAGAAGTTTCTTGGGGTGGACGTGGTGGTTTCTGAGTCGAGGCATGGTTGTATGGTTAAGGATGTGGTGTATGGCATTTGGAATGAGGTTTCTGAGTCTGAGGTGCTTGATTCCCTGTGTGGGACGTCAGTGGTGGCTATTCGGCGTCTGGGGTTTAACGCATGTGGGTCCACTTCGCTGCTGATTACTTTTTGATACAGTGGAGCTCCCTGCTCATGTCAAGTTGGGTTTTCTTAGTTACACAGACAGGGCATACAAAGAACCTCCTTTACGGTGTCAGGGCTATGGTCATGTGGACGTGCCTGTGTGGTGGGGGTGCGGTGTCGGAGGTGCAAGGGTGACCATCAGGGCAGGAGTTGTGATCTACTGCTCTGCTGTTGTTACTGTGGTGGGAACCATCAAGCGGCTTATAGGGGTTGTGTGGCGTAAAGGGCAGCGGTTGAGGTGGGGCAGTTTCAGGCTGAGCATAAGGTGTCTTATGCTGAGATGGTGCGTCGTGTGGGGGAACATAATTGGGGTACATCCAGGCCTTGTACTGTGCCTTTATCAACTGGTAATGGGGATTGGGGGGGGGGGGGGGGGGGGGATCTGGTGGTGTATAAGAGGAACTTTTGGGCATTTTGGGTTGAGGCCTTGTGGAGGGTGAAGAATGGGCTGTTCAACAAGTCCCCAGAAGAGGTTTTGGGGGGGCAGCATGTTTGCAAGGGGTTGGGGGTTCTGGTTAATCGCACACCGTTGATGGAGTGTGTTGGTGGTGGGGGTGGGAGTACGAGCGTGGGGTGAGCCTCATTGTGGGGTTAGTGTGTGTTCACTGGGGTGTGTGCTGGTGGAGGATTTAGTTAATGCTGGTTCTGTGGGTGCATGGGGTGGGGGTGGTCCGTGTGCCTGGGTTGTGCTGGCTCAGTGTGGTGGCTGATGTGGCAGCAATGCGCCTTTTAGGCGTTCAGCCTGCCTAAATTATTGAAGAAGAAGAAGATCAACATTCACCTCTTGCATGTACCTTTGTTGGTGGGTTTTCAAAGGTAACAAATGGTAGTAGACAGGATGTGATTTAAATGAAAATAACCCCTTTCGAGCTGACGCCCATTATGCATCCTCATTCAAGAATCTAGTAGCTCCTGTACCTTTTGGTACATGCAGAACTTGTTTTGCCAAATGCAAACACTTTTTTATCAGTAAACAAAGGTTAGAAAAGTTTTTTCATAAAATAAAAAGTCCCATTTTTTATTAGAAAGACATTTTAGCTATAAACATGATTCAAGCACTGCAACTACTTATTGTTTAATTATTGTCAAAACTCTAATAATAATAATAAAAACAAAGCATTAAAATACCAAATTAAATTATATCTTTGTGTGTTATTTTTCATGTGTGTTGAGGAAAACATTTTTAATTTTAACAAAATCCAAATTAGAATCACAATATGGACAAGTTGGTGTTAAAATCTCTTAAATTTTATTTATTCTGGAACTACAGTTATCACGTTGTAACAACGTAGCAGCAACGTTGTTATTAAAGTGCCGAATAAGTTCATTTAACAGGACGTTGTAGTGTGACGTTTCAGCAGCGCACCAACAACGTCACCTGTGGAACGTATAACCTAAACGTAGCAGCTACGTTTCACTACGTCACAAACGAAACGTCGCAAAATGCGACGTTGTGGCGACTTTCTGTGTTAGATCTTGGTGAAGGAAAAGTGCGCACTAACACAGGTAGACAGATTTCAGAACAATACCTGAGAGTCATGGGTCTTTAGTGCGTGTACACATGTTCAGATGTTTGAGTTCAGCTCATGAAAAATGGGAGCAAAAACAAAAGTGTTGCGTTTATATTTTTGTTCAGTGTAAAAACTTAAACCACCAACCAGGATGCTGTCTGGAATAATGGCTGACTGTCCAGACTTTCATACCTGGGACAGCTAGCACGAGCTAAATGGGTTTAAACCAGGATAATGGTTCTGCTTTCATGATTATTACAGAGCCCTGGGTTGTTGCTCACAACTGGTTTGATTAAAGCAGGAATATGATGACTGATGCCAGAACCGTGATGCAAACAGAAGGCAGCCTGTGTGCTGGGCTCGTGTTGGACCGTGTGCTGGCTGCAGAAGGTCCAGTTCCAGAAGCAGGCGCGTGAGGGGGGGCCGCCTCGGTCACACTGGAGGCGGTCAAACGCCTCATGTGACGGCACACTGGGTTCCTTAAGACGGCTGTAGCCGCGGCTCTGCTGGCCTGGACGAGGCTCCGTTTTCCTCTGGATGTAGAGAAGCAGCCGGACCAGGACCAGGACCCGGACCCGGACCAGGAGGAAAGGCGCAGTCATGCTGCTCGTCTTCAGCCCGAGGAGCTAACGACTCACAGATTTAATCATGGAAATGGCCCGGAGAGGAAGAAGAACACGGTCGTTTTATCGACCAGTTCATTATTTTATTTAAGAAGGACTCTGTTTTGGATCCGAGGACTCAAAGAAAGAGAACGGTAAATGCTTTCTGTGTGTGTCTGGTTGGAAGTGACGGCGTTAGTGAGACTGGAGACGGCAGCGGAGGTTGCGGGAAAGTGTCCTCCGTGGTGGGCCACTAACCAGTGTTATTGTCCCCTCACCGAGGGACACGCCGGGCACGACTTCATCCACGCGTTATTGGACAGTTGCGGGTTCAGTGTGAAGCGGATAGATGGAGGATGAAGACGTTTCCACACCGTGGGCCCGCTGAACTAACCCGAACCGGGGAATCCTCGGTACCAGCGCTGTTAGCTTAGCGAGCGGCTAGCCTCAAACAGCCGCTTCCTACGGGGCTACGTTCGCTGTCCGGTACCTCTACGACCGCGTGTGTGTGTGCGTGTGTGTGTGTGTGTGTGTGTGTGTGTGTGTGTGTCGCAAGCAGGCTCCTCGCGAGAGGCCAGGCAGTAAACAGCTCCGTTATGTTTGTCTTCGCTAACAGCGGCGCTCGGATCACCGACCACCGAGCCACGCAGCCTCGGTATCAGACTAAACCCTAGGTCCGCTCTGGTGTGAACAGAACCCGGAGGGGAACCGGGAAACGACAGGCTCACGTACGGTCTGCAACTGTCCCCGGAGCCGGCCCAGCGCCGCAGCTGCTTCATCACCGAGACCGTTAGCTGACGGTGTTCAGAACATGCCCGCTCCGCTACACGTCCACCCAGAGACCTCTGTAGTCATCACACACCTGCCTTTTATCTCTGGTAGACTAACGCACGAGAACACCGACGAGCGGCTTAAACCTGCGTTACAAATCTACTTTTAGCCACAGGTGTTAAAGGAGAGACTAGTTATTGTCCTTAACCCAGGATAAGAATCACAAGAACAATAAAAATTAAGAATAATTAAATGTGTGGAGCACTTGTTAAACCAGTACATCTGCAGTGGTCTTTATTGGGAAGGAATGTCTTGTAAGTCCTACTCTAGAAGGAAAAAAAGCTCTGGTGCACCTGTGTCAGGACCTAGCAGTGACCCACATCACAGCTGAGCTTCAGACTGCAGGATCTGGAGTCTTATTTCCTTATATGGGACATCCCTCCTCTGATTGGCTAACAACAACTCATCACTACCACTGACTGTTTGCTTTGCAGAGTAGATGTTTGACCTCCACAAATAACACAAGTCTGGAGGAGTTCTGCTGTGTGGTGGAGTAGCTAATGCTAACAGTTAGCTTCTACTAGCCGAGACGTTCTCTGCTGTTTTTTGGACGCTAAACCAACAACAGCCTTCCCCGTCATAGTCAGGATGGGTGAGTCCATGAATGTTAGTGACCGTGTGGTGTAGATCTGTTAGGCTTTTCTAATCCTAGAGTAGGGTTGTCACGGTAACCGGTGTAGCGGTAAACCCCGGTTAAAAAGTTGACAATAATAATAACCGTCTTGTTTTTAAAAAACTATATTATCTTGGTGGATTACCGTGGCTGCGGTGTAGGGTTAGGGTTAGAGTTAGGGTTTCAATGCAAATTGATGATGGTAGCAGTAGCTAAACAGGTAGAGCGGGTTGTCCTGTAATCGGAAGGTTGCAGGTTCGATCCCGGCTACGGACAGAGAATTCTGCTGTTGTGTCCTTGGGCAAGACACTTAACCCCCCTTGCCTGCTGGTGGTGGTCGGAGGGACCGGTGGCGCCTGTGCTCGGCAGCCTGGCCTCTGTCAGTGTGCCCCAGGGCGTAGCTCATTACCATCAGTGTGTGAATGAGTGTGTGAATGGATGAATGATACACTGTAGTGTAAAGCGCTTTGGAGTCCTTACTCTGAGAGGCGCTGTACAAGTGCGGGTCATTATCATTTATCATCTTAGTGAGACATAAACCGTTTTTACAAAACAATATCGTCAATGTGCCGCAACGCCGTGGCTTCATCAGGGACCCTTAGGGCGTTTATAAGTGGTCAGACTGGCGGTAATGTGGTGCAATCATGACCTTTGTATAAAAGATTAGGCAATGGCATAAAGGGGGTATGGGGGCGGTCTCTGATGCAGCAGCCTTTCGTATTTTGGACATAATTAGCTCTTTATTGCGACTAAAGCCGTGATTGTTACGTTTTTTTAACAAGCTGCTCCTAAAGGTGTCTGTCCCCATCAGTCCCTGTGCGGTCTGATGTTCTGAGCTCCAGCTCTAACAGAGAGACGCTCCAGGAGCGCAGCGGCCCTCTAGTTTGCTGTCTCAGCTGGTTTTGTTCAAAAAGCAAACCTTATTGTTGTGTTTAACTTTCAGAATATTTGCTGGCCGGAGCTTGGCATTAGCTCCCCACATCATCATGACACCTCCCTCTGCTGCACCATCACGCAATAGCTGTTTATAAGACAGACAATTACCACAATATTACTACCAAGCAAGGCGGAACGCCGTGCCGCGTTTATAAGACACACCGTTGCAGTAATATTACGCCGATTTGCCGACATGCTGTGTCTTGTAAAAAGGGCTCTTATGGAAATAAATCCGGTAACTTTGCAGAAGCTTATTGAAACAACGCCACAGTTTGTGGTAGTCACAGCTCAAGGTGGTCCAATGAAATATTAGTGTGTGGCCTTTTTATTGCAAGTTTCTTTTAGCCAGGCCGCATGTGTTATTTTTATTCTGTGAGGACGTTTATTCCTCTAACATTACTGTTTTCATATTAATCAAAAACTGAATAGTTAGTTTTTGCCGGAGCGTGACTGTATCTGGTGGAAATGGCCACATTCTCATGCACGTAGATCCGTGTAAACCACAGCGGCTGCCCGTGGTTCTGCACAAGAGGAAATAACCTTTAACTTGGTTGAACGTTGCTGTTATTTAGCTCATCAGTGCTGCTTCCTCACAGATAAAAGCCACAAAAGTCCTCCTTCCTAGGTTTTCCAGAACTTTATTAGCAGTCCTTAGAAGTATTTTCTTCACATACAGGTGCTGGCCAGTAAATTAGAATATCATCAAAAGGTTGAAAATATTTCAGTAATTCCATTCAAAACGTGAAACTTGTACATTATATTCATGCAATGCACACAGACCAATGTATTTCCGATGTTTATTACGTTTAATTTTGATATTTATAGGTGACAACCAATGAAAACATCAAATCTGGTATCTCAGAAAATTAGAATATTCTAAAGGCCAATGAAAAAATGTTTGTTTCTCTAATGTTGGCCAACTGAAAAGAATGAACATGAAAAGAATGTGCATGTATAGCACTCAATACTTAGTCGGGGCTCCTTTTGCCTCAATAACTGCAGTAATGCGGCGTGGCATGGACTCGATCAGTCTGTGGCACTGCTCAGGTGTTATGAGAGCCCAGGTTGCTCTGATAGTCGTCTTCAGCTCCTCTGCATTGTTGGGTCTAGCGTATTGCATCCTCCGCTTCACAATACCCCATAGATTTTCTATGGGGTTAAGGTCAGGCGAGTTTGCTGGCCAATCAAGGACAGGGATACCATGGTCCTTGAACCAGGTGCTGGTGGTTTTGGCACTGTGTGCAGGTGCCAAGTCCTGTTGAAAGGTGAAGTCTGCATCCCCATAAAGTTGGTCAGCAGCAGGAAGCATGAAGTGCTCTAAAACTTCCTGGTAGACGGCTGCATTGACCCTGGACCTCAGGAAACAGAGTGGGCCAACACCGGCAGATGACATGGCACCCCACACCATCACTGACGGTGGAAACTTTACACTGGACCTCATGCAACGTGGATTCTGTGCTTCTCCGCTCTTCCTCCAGACTCTGGGTCCTTGATTTCCAAAGGAAATGCAGAACTTGCTTTCATCAGAAAACATAACTTTGGACCACTCAGCATCAGTCCAGTCCTTTTTGTCCTTGGCCCAGGCGAGACGCTTCTTGCGCTGTTTCTTGTTCAAGAGTGGCTTGACACACGGAATGCGACACCTGAATCCCATGTCTTTCATGAGTCTCCTCGTGGTGGTTCTTGAAGCGCTGACTCCAGCTGCAGTCCACTCTTTGTGGATCTCCCCCACATTTTTGAATGGGTTTGTCGTCACAATTCTCTGCAGGGTGCGGTTATCCCTAGAGCTTGTATACTTTTTTCTACCACATTTTTTCCGTCCCTTCGCCTGTCTGTTAAGGTGCTTGGACACAGAGCTCTGCGAACAGCCAGCTTCTTTAGCAATCACCTTTTGTGTCTTGCCCTCCTTGTGCAAGGTGTCAATGATTGTCTTTTGGACAGCTGTTAAGTCAGAAGTCTTCCCCATGATTGTGGTGCCTTCAAAACAAGACTGAGGGACCTTTTAAAGGCCTTTGCAGGTGTTTTGAGTAAATCAGCTGATTAGAGTGGCAGCAGGTGTCTTCTATATTCAGCCTTTTCAGAATATTCTAATTTTTTGAGATACCAAATTTGGAGTTTTCATTAGTTGTCACTTATGAATATCAAATTTAAATGTAATGAACATTGGAAATACATTGGTCTGTGTGCATTGCATGAATATAATGTACAAGTTTCACGTTTTGAATGGAATTACTGAAATATTTTCAACCTTTTGATGATATTCTAATTTACTGGCCAGCACCTGTATTTCTTTTTAAAGAGATGAGTAATCTGCATATTTAATAGTACAACATCAACACATTTAGGTGTCCCTCAGGGAAGGAGTTTGATGGTGTAAACCTGCCTCTTCACGTGAACACCCTTCAGTTTTAACTTGTACTGTTTCCCTTCTCCAGTGTCGTCTCTGACTTGAATCAGCTGCTGCTGACAGATGCTTCTCTCTGGATGTGTATAAATAAAGCGTGTCCCTCTCTGCTCATCGTCACAGGTGATGACCTGAATGGTGCCATGAAGCCTACACACAAGCTGCTGTTTGTCCTGTGTCCCATGCTGGTCCTGGTCTTTATTTACTACTCTTCTGAGAAGCTACAGCTGTACGTCTGGGGTCAGAAGCCTCGTAAGTTGCACGTTTGTGTTTTTTATTTGTTAGTTTGAGGACATTGTCTGTTTCATTAAGGTCTGCTGGTTTTGCTGTGTGCTTCTCTGCTGGATGTCTTTTATTTTATAGAGTCCCCCCCATGTTATCATGCTTAACTGTGTGCCGGTGTCCTAAAATGTGTGTGTGTGTGTGTGTGTGTGTGTGTGTGTGTGTGTGTGTGTGTGTGTGTGTGTGTGTGTGTGTGTGTGTGTGTAGGTGAATAATTTCGCTCTAGCCTGTTGCAGTTTCTGGCTTCTTGTGTAATAAACAAGGGTACGCTCATTTTGGTGAAGCGCTCCCAGCGATATTTGTAGTCCCTGAACTGAACTCGAATCTTTGAATGGAAATGACACGAGTCCGTTTCACACCTGCTAATGCGGTGCTAGAAGGCCCAGTTTTAATTTGAAAACTCATCTTTGAGCCTCTATAAACATAATTTTGTTGGAGCTTAAAATGTTCCAGGAGCCATGATAAATGGACTAATATACATATACATATATATATATATATATATATGTATATGTATATGTATATATATACATATACATATACATATATATATATATATATATATATATATATATGTGTATATATATACATATACATATATATATATATATATATATATATATATATGTATATGTATATATATATATGTGTATATATATATATATACACATATATATATATATATATATATATATATATATATATATATATATATATATATATGTGTATATATATACATATACATATACATATATATACATATATATATATATATATGTATATGTATATGTATATATATACATATACATATACATATATATATATATATATATATATATATATATATATGTATATGTATATGTATATATATATATATATATGTATATGTATATGTATATATATATATATATATGTATATGTATATATATATATATATATATATATATATATATATACACATATATATATATATATATATATATATATATATATATATATATATATATATATACACAGGGAGTGCAGAATGATTAGGCAAGTTGTATTTTTGAGGAATAATTTTATTATTGAACAACAACCGTGTTCTCAATGAACCCAAACATCTCATTAATATCAAAGCTGAATGTTTTTGGAAGTAGTCTTTAGTTTGTTTTTAGTTGTAGCTATTTTAGGGGGATATCTGTGTGTGCAGGTGACTATTACTGTGCATCATTATTAGGCAACTTACCAAAAAACAAAAATATACCCATTTCAATTATTTATTTTTACCAGTGAAACCAGTATAACATCTCCACATTCCCAAATATACATTTCTGATATTCAAAAACAATACAAAAACAAATCAGCGACCAGTATAGCACCTTTCTTTGCAAGGACACTCAAAAGCCTGCCATCCATGGATTCTGTCAGTGTTTTGATCTGTTCACCATCAACATTGCGTTTAGCAGCAACCACAGCCTCCCAGACACGGTTCAGAGAGGTGTACCGTTTTCCCTCCTTGTAAATCTCTCATGTGATGATGGACCACAGGTTCTCAGTGGGGTTCAGATCAGGTGAACAAGGAGGCCATGTCATTAGTTTTTCTTCTTTTATACCCTTTCTTGCCAGCCACGCTGTGGAGTACTTGGATGCGTGTGATGGAGCATTGTCCTGCATGAAAATCATGTTTTTCTTGAAGGATGCAGACTTCTTCCTGTACCACTGCTTGAAGAAGGTGTGTGTATATATATATATATATATATATATATATATATGTTGGTCAGTCTGCATGAGACTGACTCTCAACTGACGTTCAGTCGTAGGCAGCGAAGCGTCTCTGTGCAGCGCAAAAGCCCGGGTGGACAGTTTGTTTAATGTAGGGTGATCATATTTCCATTTCCAAACAAGAGGACAGGGGATCTGTGCCTATGATGTCACACTATGGCAACGTCACACAAACCATGTTGGGACCCATTTTTTGTAAGAACTAAATTAATATCAGATTCTGCCAATAAAAGGGCTCTAAAACAATTCATATGTAAATATTTTGCATATTTAATGCAAAATCTCATTTTTCTGCTTCAGTGCTGCAACAAGGTTTTATTAATAATAAATTATTATACCTTTTGTTTTACTACAGCATCGGTAAGCTTCCTGTGCACAGATGATTAAGGATGCTTGTTTCAGCTGTGAGATTAGACGATAGGATCAATGAAAAAATAAGTTGTCACACACTCCATGGAAACTTTCAGAGAATCCACAAATAGTGGCTTTCAAATGGTTTTGTTACTTTTAGCAGGTTTAGAAAAGCAGCAGATGAGACAGCATGTCTGATAATTTAGTTTTTCATCTGATAATATTAGAACATGTCAGTAATGTCTGAGGGGCTTTTATAAACACTGTATAACTAACACTACTGGAGAGGGTATGAATTACACAGAGGCTTCTGGGGAGCCCAGTTATGGGGGGGGTCCTTTTGCCTTGGTCCCCAAAATGTGTTGAAACGGCCCTGGGTGTGTGACTGAGTTTTGAAGGTGATCTGAATTGTATCAGATGTGTAAATATGACATGTGTATAATTTATTGTTTTATAGGTAAAAACGTGTAGTGGAGATAAATCTACCTACATTTGACTTTTCAACACTTTGTTTTGTTTTCTTGTTTTTATTGAACTATTTCCTGTCCTGTCTGTCTCTCATCTTCCTGCATCTCCTCTAAACTCTCCAGAAAAACTGCTGCCTGGATTCTTACCTTTTCACCTCATCAGTTACTTCTGAGCAGGTCAAAGATCTCCTGACCGCAAAGCGGAGAGCGCGTTTCGATGCTGCGTCAGTGAGGTGACATCACCACAGCACAGGTGGTGAGCTCCGCAGTAGCAGAGCGCTTCAGGCACAAGACAGAAAGTAGAGAACATGTGCGGACATGAACCATCATGTGTTCATTATAGTTTTTTGGTTGCGCCACTTTGAGAATGGACCGTGCGCTGGAAGCAGCCGCCTGGATCGCTGCGCAACAACGATCATCGCTGTGCTGCTGTCTGTGCTCTCTGCTCAAAAGAGCCCATAAATGATGTCATATAGGTAGAAAACTTTTTTCCCGCTCCCCTGGATGTGTAGGATATACAGCTCCCCATAATTCCATCCCTGCTCCTGGATGAAAAGCCGGACATTTTCATCAAGAACCCCCAGTCCGGACGCCCGGACAGAGGGTGAAGTGGACATGTCCGGGGAAAACAGGACGTACGGTCACACTAGTTTAGTATAAAGCGGGAGATTACAGATACAGTACTTTGCTCGTGCCCTTGCTGCCCTGGGCCCTTTAGAGTTCGTGGGCCCGGGCAATTGCCCAGTTGCCCATATGGTTAATCTGGCCTTGTATGTCACTGTGTGATATGAAACAAGACCCAAATCAACTAAAATGTATAAATCGAAAACACCTGCAAATGGTTCCTGAGTCTTTATATAGTCTCTCAGTCTAGTTGAATTACTGAAATAAATGGACTTGGTACCAGATTCTAGTTTTTCCAGTTTCACTTGTTTGTATAATTGGTTATTTTTATTAACATTTCTATTTCTCATTAAGTAGTAAAAACATGGGGTGGTGCAGTGGTTAGAGCTGTTGCCTTGCAGCGAGACGGTCCTGGGTTCGATTCCCGGCCTGGGATCTTCCTGCATGGAGTTAGCATGTTCTCCCTGTGCATGCGTGGGTTCTCTCCGGGTTCTCCGGGTTCCTCCCACTGTCCAAAAACATGACTGTTATGTTGATTGGTCTGTCTAAATTGTCCTTAGGTGTGTGTGTGTGTGTTTGTGTGTGTGTGTGCTTGTGTGTGTGTGTGTGTGTGATAGTCTGTCGTGTGTGTCTCTGTGTTGCCCTGTGATGGACTGGCCCTCTGTCCAGGGTGTACCCCGCCTGATTGCCCGTTGACCGCTGGAGATAGGCACCAGCGCCCCCCCCCCCCGCGACCCTACATGGACAAAGCGGGTTCAGACAATGGATGGATGGATGGATGGATGGATAGTAAACACACATATATATAAATAAGAATTCTTAAGAATGACAGAACAGGCACAAACGTGGTCTAGGATTAAATGTACTAACCTTTAACACCAGAGCAGGTGTGACGTATAACACTAACTGGTTCCAGTTGGATGACTGGAGGATGATGGGAAGATCAAAGTTCATGACGAGGAATAAATGATCTGCCTGCGGCAGCGAATCTGGTGGGACCTTCCTTACATGGGAAGTCCCTCTGTCTCTGAAAAATGTCTGCGACACGGACTCCGTAGTGTCAGGACATGTCTTTTGTTGTTTAAACAAGTTAAGAGAGGTGGCTGACGTGTAACCCAAATGCTGCATCAGTCCAAGCAAGGCAGTTTCCTTCTGTTTTTATTAGGGCTGCACAATTTATTGCAGCTATATCATTATCTCCATATCAGCATGCTCAAGATGCATATCGCAAAGAACAGATAAATATGGTAGTGAATGGTCAGCTCAAACTCTCTCAGTCAAACGGAAGCATGATGTGTTTTTAACAATTCAAATAGAGCTCTTCACCCATTTGGCCAATTGGGCGGGTTCTCATAGGTTAGAGTCCCGCCTCCGTGGCGGACTGCACTTACCGTAATTTAGATGGTTAGCAAACACCTGAGTTAGCTTAGTTCTGCTCTTTCTGCTGATTCTGCTTTTCCTGTTCATTTTCTTTTTCCCTTTCCTCACATCTTTTGCTTTTCTCATTTTCATGAGTTTTTTGTCAATTAAAATATTTTTGTTTTTGATCATTTTTCTTCCCGAGTTAAGTTTTTGTGTATTGCAAAGAATATCGTCATCCCAATATTAATGACTGTTGTCGCACATCGCAGGTTTTCCTAATATCCTGCAGCCCTAGTTTTTATTCCGTTTTAGTACCCGTTAGCACAGCACTGTGTTGTGTGCATCAGTGATATTTGATCTACGAGGAAATCATGCAATGACAAAGGTTCCGCCTTGCTGAAAATGCAAGCTGTGATTAAATGCGTGAATTTTTTTACGCACACATTTTTCTAAATAATCATAAATAATGCGTTAATTTATTTATATATATATATATCTATATATAAATATATATATATATTTCCAACATAGTCAGGGCTGGGTGATATGGGCCAAAACTTATATCTCTATCTTTTTGCTGAAATCCGATTTACGATATATATCTCAATATTTTTCCTCCTGTAAAATTTTACAAGTTAACTCACTTCAAGTTGTCTTCAAAAAATTGTACATAAATCAGTAGATTAAATGCATAAAAATGTATTGATTCTTGTCAAACTTTAACCTTAGTGCCCCTTCTCTGACACGCACGCACACACACACACACACACACACACACACACACACACACACACACACACACACACACACACACACACACACACACACACACACACACACACACACACACACACACACACACACACACACACACACACACACACACACACGCACGCACACACACACACACACAGTTGAGAGCTAGAGGTGTATCAAATGTCCCACAGGCACTTTTTAATTATGTTATTATAATTAATGTAAAATAATTTCAATTTCATCTAGAGGTGGGTTATATCGTGTATTTCTTATCCAGAGAAATAAAATCTATCATGCTGAGCTAAATGTATGATGATGTAATTGCACCTACTGAAGGTCACATGGGTCACGCACCGTGGAGTTATTAGTCATCAGGGCAAACATGGCTGCCGTCTAACAGGATTGGCTCATATCAGCGATTATACTGTAATGACTCCGAGTCTCGGGTTGCTCTTTTATGAGTATTATGTTCGGGCTACTGTCGCCGTAACCCACACCTTACAGACTCTGAACTCTTTCAACAGAACCACTCGTAACGGAGTATTTACTAGCATAGCAAACCAGAGCGGAAAAAACAGATCCGGAACAACATTTCTCACCCGTTGAGCTCGCCTTCAAAATAAAACGTTAACCCTGTAGTTTACTATTCAAACCCTTACAAAATGTTTGAGGTAATTTGGCCACTCCAGCTATCCGTAGATGTTTCCCGATTACACAGGGGAGGGAGGGCTTTGAGATGTAAGTCATCTTGGCTTTTGGTATGCTACTTTTGACCGCCCAAGCTGTCGTTGTTTACCAACAACAAGGAAACTGTTGTTTAGATTCTAGCTCCCCTTTAAAGAAGATTCAGTGAGAACCCTCTGGAAGAACTTCTGTTTAGAAGTGGTGACGTGACGTTTGGGATAGTCTGAGTCTGTGAGGAGGACAGAATGACCAAATCATCTTTATTTCGTCTCTGTGGATTTTTCCTCCTACCATACCATGCTGTTTAGTTTGTACAGCACATTTCAAACACAGCATGAGAGCTGTCCACAGTGCTGCACAGGCAGATTCAACAATAAAACAAAGTAAAAAACACCAAAGGCATAGGAAAAACAGCAAAACTAACATAATATTGGACATTAAACAGTTATTTACACTCCGCTTAAGTGGGACTGGTTTTTTAGAGCAGGTTTCGGTTCGGTGGGATCACCTAACTGTGTCGTCTCAGTGGACAGGCTGGTGAGGTTGAACCAGACTCGTGGAGCTTGCGTGCTCTGCCTTCCTGTAAAACGAGCCCTGTTCTCTGGGTTATTTGTGGCCGACTCCCACACTCCTGCTGGTTGGCCTTCATGAGCTTGTGAAGTTTGGTTTGTGTGAGGCTGGAACGACACCACCCTCAACACTGGATCTGCTAATAGTTTAGGTTTGCTTTACAAGTCCAGACCAATCAGGTGTAAACCAGTACAAGCCAGGCTACTGGTTTATGCATATGTGTGTTTTTGAGAGTTGGAGGGCTCGTGCTGGTGACCAGCAGCTTTTGGGAGTGTTGGACAGAAATCACTGAACTGCTCTAAGCCAGAAGAGGGCGCTATAACACTTCTGCTCAGCTCTGTTTTGTTCTGTCAGGGTCGGTGACCAGGAGAACATCATCCCACGTAGGAGGTGTCCAAGGTTCAGGTCAGCTGGTGAGCTGTTTCTCTTCCTCGTGTTGCTCTGGAGCAGTTAGACTTGACAGCTTAAAACGGTCTGATCCAACAGTCCCAACACCTCTGACCCTGCTTGATGTCATCTTCAGAGTGCAGGTTTAAACTCTTCACCCTGTTGAGCTGAACATGGCCGAAGTGCACTTGGACAGCAGCAGCTGGTGAGAGGGAACTGAGGACTGGTCCCAGCGCCGGTCAGGATCAGACCCGCTTAGCCAGGCCTTTTCTCCTGCCGTTACAGGTCACGGAGCTATGCTGAAGCAACACACTTAGGTTCAGGCTGCAGAGAAGATTCAGCAGCTGTGGTGGGAAGAGGAACCCCACAGACTGAACCAGCCTCTGCTATGGTCAGGTAGCTTCCAGTCCTAGCAGACGCCACGCTCTGTCATATTATTCTGTTGGTGTGTGCTTTGTTCAACCAGAGGTGCTAAATAAATCACATCGTTCTGGATTGTCCAACGGGAAAGTTCTCTGGTGGTGAAAATACTTGTTTTACCTCCAACTGATGAAGAAAGCAGAGAGAAAGTCTTTCTTTCTGTCTTTCTTTCTTTCTGTCTTTCTGTCTTTCTTTCTTTCTGTCTTTCTTTCTTTCTGTCTTTCTTTCTGTCTTTCTTTCTGTCTGTCTTTCCTTTTTTCTTTCTGTCTTTCTTTCTGTCTGTCTTTCTTTCTGTCTGTCTTTCTGTCTTTCTTTCTTTCTGTCTTTCTATCTTTCTTTCTTTCTTTCTGTCTTTCTTTCTTTCTGTCTTTCTTTCTTTCTGTCTGTCTGTCTTTCTTTCTGTCTGTCTTTCTTTTTTTTCTGTCTTTCTTTCTTTCTTTCTGTCTGTCTTTCTGTCTTTCTTTCTTTCTGTCTTTCTTTCTATCTTTCTGTCTTTCTTTCTATCTTTCTTTCTTTCTGTCTTTCTTTCTTTCTGTCTTTCTTTCTTTCTGTCTTTCTTTCTTTCTGTCTGTCTTTCTTTCTGTCTGTCTTTCTTTTTTTCTGTCTGTCTTTCTTTCTGTCAGTCTTTCTTTCTGTCTGTCTTTCTGTCTGTCTGTCTTTCTGTCTTTCTTTCTGTCTTTCTTTCTGTCTTTCTTTCTTTCTGTCTATCTTTGTCTTTCTTTCTTTCTGTCTTTCTTTCTTTCTGTCTGTCTTTCTTTCTGTCTGTCTTTCTTTTTTCTGTCTTTTTTTCTGTCTTTCTTTCTTTCTTTCTGTCTGTCTGTCTGTCTGTCTTTCTTTCTTTCTTTCTGTCTTTTCTTTCTGTCTTTCTTTCTGTCTTTCTTTCTGTCTTTCTTTCTTTCCTTATTTCTGTCTTTCTTTCTTTCCTTATTTCTGTCTTTCTTTCTGTCTGTCTTTCTTTCTTTCTGTCTTTCTTTCTTTCTGTCTTTCTGTCTGTCTGTCTGTCTGTCTGTCCATCTTTCTTTCTTTCTTTCCTTTTGTCTTTCTGTCTTTCTTTCTTTCTTTCTTTTTGTCTTTCTGTCTTTCTTTCTTTTTGTCTTTCTGTCTTTCTTTCTTTCTGTCTTTCTGTCTTTCTTTTTGTCTTTCTGTCTTTCTTTCTTTCTTTCTTTCTTTCTTTCTTTCTTTCTTTCTGTCTTTCTTTCTTTCTGTCTTTCTTTCTGTCTTTCTTTCTTTCTGTCTGTCTGTCTGTCTTTCTGTCTTTCTTTCTTTCTGTCTGTCTTTCTGTCTTTCTTTCTGTCTTTCTTTCTTTCTGTCTGTCTTTCTTTTTTCTGTCTTTCTTTCTGTCTGTCTGTCTGTCTGTCTGTCTTTCTTTCTTTCTGTCTTTCTTTCTTTCCTTATTTCTGTCTTTCTTTCTTTCCTTATTTCTGTCTTTCTTTCTTTCCTTATTTCTGTCTTTCTTTCTTTCTTTCTGTCTGTCTGTCCATCTTTCTTTCTTTTTGTCTTTCTGTCTTTCTTTTTGTCTTTCTGTCTTTCTTTTTGTCTTTCTGTCTTTCTTTCTTTCTTTCTTTCTTTCTTTCTTTCTTTCTGTCTTTCTTTCTTTCTTTCTTTCTGTCTTTCTTTCTTTCTGTCTTTCTTCCTTTCTGTCTTTCTTTCTGTCTTTCTTTCTTTCCTTATTTCTGTCTTTCTTTCTGTCTGTCTTTCTTTCTTTCTTTCTTTCTTTCTTTCTTTCTTTCTTTCTTTCTTTCTGTCTGTCTGTCTGTCTGTCTGTCTGTCTGTCTGTCTGTCTGTCTGTCTTTCTGTCTTTCTTTCTTTCTGTCTTTTCTTTCTTTCTTTCTTTCTGTCTTTTCTTTCTGTCTTTCTTTCTTTCCTTATTTCTGTCTTTCTTTCTTTCCGTATTTCTGTCTTTCTTTCTTTCCTTATTTCTTTCTTTCTTTCTTTCTTTCTTTCTTTCTTTCTTTCTGTCTTTCTGTCTTTCTTTCTTTCTGTCTTTCTGTTTTTCTGTCTTTCTGTCTGTCTGTCTGTCTGTCTGTCTTTCTTTCTTTCTTTTTGTCTTTCTTTCTTTCTTTTTGTCTTTCTGTCTTTTTGTCTTTTTGTCTTTCTGTCTTTCTTTTTGTCTTTCTCTCTTTCTTTCTTTCTTTCTTTCTTTCTTTCTTTCTTTCTTTCTTTCTTTCTTTCTTTCTTTCTTTCTTTCTTTCTTTCTTTCTTTCTTTCTTTCTTTCTTTCTTTCTGTCTTTATTTCATAGGGACAGTGCATATTAATGAACTTCAACAGTAAATTGCATCAGTATCTATGCTTAAAGTGCTATATAAATAAAGGTGGTATGGTGTGGTAACGAGTGCGGGACTTTAGTTGTGCATCAGAAGGGTATTAAAGAGAGTAGATGGAAAAGCGTTATCTATAGGGCGGGGACAGATGTTTGTGTGTGTTTGGGGGTTTGTTGGTTTCCGGATAACCGGCTATTAACCGTTAACGTGCATCCCTAGTGTCCATGAATGGTAATTGTTCGGTGTGGCATGGACTTCACGGGCGTTTTCTGACCCAGGAGTTTCCCTGGAGAGGTGGGTTGGCGGCTAATGCATGAAATGGGGCTCAAAGACTTAGTCTGCATGTTAAGGTTAGTGACCAATCCCATTTATAAAATAACTGGTAAGAACCGGTTTCTCTGTGAACTTGCCCTTTAAAACATCTGAATTCTGACGCTGGAAAGAGTTTTTAAACAAGCTGACTTTTACCTATCCCCCACTTTCCAAATAAAGTATGAAGTTATGATTTGATGCACCGAATAACACGACAAAACAAGAGGAGGCCAGATTCGCTTTGCATTGCAGCAACAGTCAGGACATAACCTTTGACCCTGATTATTAGAAATAGGATCCAATTTCAAGAGAGTCTGCAGTTTTACGAGCACATCTGCAGTAGCTCATGTATTGAAATGTGTGTGTGTGTGTGTGTGTGTGTGTGTGTGTGTGTGCGTGCGTGCGTGCGTGCGTGTGTGTGTGTGTGTTATAGCCCCAATGTACACCTTTCGTAGGACTTTGCTCCAGTTCTCATTAGCATTGAGCTCAACAGGTCTCATAAATATTCTTGGGCCGAGCTGTTTTCAACATCAGGGATCAGCTTCTCTGTCCTCAGAGGTGCAGCAACCCACCAATCCAGTTCCAGCTGCAGCAGCTGGGGTTTTCTAACTGAGGACTGGATCTTTCAGGCCCCTCTTTGGGGGGCAGGGTATTTCTTGAACTCTTACAAAAGGGCCCGATCTGTATTTATACAGTTAGCATTAATGCTGTTTATGCTAACTCTTCCTAACCCGGCTTTCCACTGGATATGTAGCGTAATCGATGGGTTTCTCTGTGACCTCAGTGATGCGTTGCTTCCTACCAGGAGCGTTTCAGACGCGCCTGCGAAGGCGTCCCATGCAGCTGGTCTTGCAACATTACAAAGTCACAGAATTGCAAGATCATGTGTCATTCTGCAAGGAGAAAGTCATCAAACAAATACTTGTATAGCAGAGGTAGGCAATGCTGGACTTTGAGTGCCACTATCCAGCATGTTTTAGTTGTGTCCCTATTCCAACACTTGATAATGATTAGTAGGTGTGTTCGCGCAGGGAAACAACTAAAACAGGCAGGATTGCTTACTGCTGTTACATAGGAGTAATTAATAAAGATGACCCCCAGCTATCCTTGAACCACACTCAAGTTTAGGATTACTGTTCCCAGAAATACTAAAAACAAGCCCTTGCTGGTGCAGAGAGAATGCTGCTGTTGTGTCCTTGGGCAAGAAACTTAACCCACCTTGCCTGCTGGTGGTGGTCGTAGGCCCCGCCCCTGTCAGTTTTCCCCAGAGCAGCTGTGGCAACATCGTAGCTCATCACCACCATCTTCATTAACGAGAACTTCAGAGACCGCGGTTTCCCAAGATGGACAGCAGCGCATGCACGAGAGCGTGAGGTCGTCAGTGGCTGCATGGTAAAAGAAGCGCTCTAAAGTTTGGGTCCACTTCACTAAATGCAATGGGTGATGATGGATGATTACAACATTGGCAACGATCTAAGTGAGGTTTCATCATCTTAATCTGCTCCAGCAGGTAAATAAACCGGTTAAGATAACGTTAGCTTGATATTTTAGCTTCCACAGCTAACGGCGCGTTTGTTTTCTCTCAGGAAGTCAAAGATTCGGACTTCTGAGTAGGAAAAATCTACTTAAATGTAGCTCACAGCAGAGATGTTTAGTTTGCAGTCTCTACAACTACAAAGACCCGCCGTCACACCGTTTGTCCGTAGGAGAAAGGAGAGGAGAAGGAGTCCAAGGAGCTGGTTTACTCTGTGAAACTCACAATATTAAAGTACAAACTGTTGTGGGATCGAAGTTTGCTTTAGTTGGATTAGTAGTTCATCATACATCGTCGGTAGGGTTGTCACGGTATGAAAATGTAACCTCACGGTTATTGTGACCAAAATTATCACGGTTTTCGGTATTATCGCGGTATTTTTTAAACGGTGTTGCATATGTTCAGAAAGCATTGATAGTCCTGTTCTACACAAACTGAAATAGTTCTGAAAAGGTTTAACAGTGTTTATTAAACCTAAAATAACACAAAGTCATAGCAAAAGTGCAACTTTTCACAAGTAAAGGAACAAATAGCTTCTTTTTCTGGAACATGTTACAGTAGTCAGTGCAGGTTTAAATGATACAAATCCAAACATTCGAAACATAAACAATATGTAAACAAATCAAAGAAACACCACTTGTTTTCTCATATACTTGTTTTCTTCATTATCAAAATGAAAATCTAAAACTCCAGTCCACACTTGACTTGAGCACTGTACAAGTCAACCTTAAAAAATATGTATTTAAAACAAATAGCCACTTTAAACAAATTACTAAAATAACTACTACACTATGTAATCAAATCCAAATGTTCAAGTATAAATGGCATTGAATAAGTAAACAAACCAATGACAAGGAACTAATTGTATATTTCTCTTCATCATCAACAAATAAGATGCTTCATCCAGCAACAGGGTGTCCGTGACACGGTTTAAATGCTGCCAGAGGACGCTGCGGCTGCAGTATATAGTGACTCGTTGCATTCTCCCTCAACCAAAAGTCCTCACGTCATGCATTTAAGCTAAAATGCTAATGTTAGCTTACCTTGCACTGGCTGTAGAGACGTGGGTGATGGTCACGCAGATGTGCCATTAGATTCGAATTGATGCTGCCTTCTGCAGACACTTGTTTCCTGCACGTTCTGCAAATGGGATAGCCGTCTTCTATTAACTGTCCCTCAGCATTTTTCAGAAATCCAAAATATGCCCATACTTCCGATTTAGTCCTCTTTGAGGGCTGATGGATGTCCTGGGCGCTGCCGTCTCCTCCTTCGGCCATTATTTCAGCTTCAAAGTTTTGGTGCCGTTGCAAACTAAAAAGTGCGTGTGCGCGGGAACTTCAGCAGAAGCGACGGTGGCTGGTAAGGGTCACCGCCCCGAAACCGCGGCCACGGTAAACCCACCGAGATAATTTAATTTTTTAAAAACTGGACGGTTATTTTTATTGTCAACTTTTTTACCGGAGTTTACCGCTATACCGGTTACCGTGACAACCCTAATGGTCGGCCAGGCCCAGCCCGCGGGCCCTTCTTTGTGCCCCCCCGACGCCCTTCCAGAGGGCACGGAAGAGGAATGGGGTCCATGGAGCTGGTTTTAGTTTCTGTATCGTTCAGAAACAGTTGTGGTTAAAGGTTCTCATTTTGAAGACGTTTGTACAACGCTACGGTGAAAAAATACAAACGTGTTATTTACCATGATGTTTATCAAATATAGTTAATATATATTTAATTAAAAAGAGAAAAATGTATTATTATGCACTCAAAAGCATAGAAAATTGGTACAGTTAAGGATCGGTATCGATTCCTAGGTACCGGGAAATTGGTACCGTATGCATGCAAATGTGAAGGCAGCCATGCCGAGGTTTTAGGGTCCTAGGCTCAGTGTTTTCTGTGTGTTCGGAGTTGGATGTGGGTCGTTGCTTCTGCTAGTCAGAGATGTAAGCCTGAACCTCAGGTTTGGCTCTGTTGATGTCGCTGTCTGTGCTGGCTCAATGTGTGTGCTGCTGCAGCTGCTCTGTCCTCTGGTAGTAGCTTGTTAATGGTTGTGAGTTGTTGGTCTTACTACATCCTTGTGTTTACAGAGACAGGTGCAGAAGAGGCAGCTGTAGTCCTGACTAAAAATGCTGAGGTGAAAAGGATTCCAGGTAGAAGCTCCGGTAGAGGGAGTGGCTTCATCACTGAGCCTTTTCCCCTCTCGGCACACAAATCTGCTCTAATGCTTTTCACCATGACGCTGTACTTCACTTAGTCGTCCCGTCTTTATGAAAATGTCTTCATTAAAGCCCCGCATCAACACAGCTTTGGTTGCTTGCAGTTAATTTTTCCACCTCATCGGAGTGTTCAGTTTGGGATTAAGATCGGGAACAATAATTCAGCCTGGGACTGAAGCCACTAATTATTTAATTTAATTCTGTCCTCCTTTGTTCTGCAATGTCTGACAATCATCATCTGGTTGATTTAAGCCACTTCTGCCTCTTCAGACGGAGCCAAAAAGCGCTAAATGACCCTTTTGTGTTTCAGAGATGGACAACGACATCAGCGTTGGACGGATAGTAAGCTCAGGTACATCTGCAGCCCTGCAGGCTGAAGCCAAAGTCCCGACAATACAAAGTCCCTACTGCAGCAGCCTTATCACAGGTGGACTCAGCAGACAGGTTGGGCCCGGGCCCGGGCCCCCTCAGCTTGTCCCCAGCTTCTCACCTTTTAAAGCCCACTTTCATTCAAGCCCTACTCGTGTCCTGTTGGTGTTTATTGTTGCAGACAACTCTGGCCTGCCAGTTTTTAGGTTTTTAACATTTAAAATGTTTTTACAAATGCAGCCAAGTTAGAATCTCTTTGCACTTGTTGGCTTACAGAACATCAAAGTTTGGGTTTCTGTGTCTGATGGAGACAAATGTCCAAGATGGGTTAGATATCAGACACATGAAGTTAGTATTTAAAAGGCTTATATAAATAAGTTAACATTCATCAGATAGATGGACCCACTGCATTCAGTTCACGGTGATAAACTAGTTTGCCATACACCCTACTCATGGGAGGCAGCAGTTGCAGTTGTCTATTTATAACTTAGTTAAATTTGACTAGTCTGGCCAAAGAACATATTTGGGATGTTATTAATGACTCAAACAAAGCCTAAGTTCCTGCTGTGAGTGTTTTTTGGGTCAGGACTGGTGGGTCAGGGCTGGTGGGTCAGGGCTGGTGGGTCAGGACTGGTGATTCAGGACTGGTGATTCAGGGCTGGTGGGTCAGGACTGGTGGGTCAGGGTTGGTGGGTCAGTGTTGGTGGGTCAGGGTTGGTGGGTCAGGGTTGGTGGGTCAGGGTTGGTGGGTCAGGGCTGGTGGGTTAGGGCTGGTGGGTCAGGACTGGTGGGTCAGGACTGGTGGGTCAGGGTTGGTGGGTCAGGGCTGGTGGGTCAGGGCTGGTGGGTCAGGGTTGGTAGGTCAGGACTGGTGATTCAGGACTGGTGGGTCAGGGTTGGTGGGTCAGGGCTGGTGGGTCAGGACTGGTGGGTCAGGGCTGGTGGGTCAGGGCTGGTGGGTCAGGACTGGTGGGTCAGGACTGGTGGGTCAGGACTGGTGGGTCAGGGTTGGTGGGTCAGGGTTGGTGGGTCAGGACTGGTGGGTCAGGACTGGTGGGTCAGGACTGGTGGGTCAGGCCTGGTGGGTCAGGACTGGTGGGTCAGGGCTGGTGGGTCAGGGCTGGTGATTCAGGACTGGTGGGTCAGGACTGGTGGGTCAGGACTGGTGGGTCAGGGTTGGTGGGTCAGGACTGGTGGGTCAGGACTGGTGGGTCAGGGCTGGTGGGTCAGGGTTGGTAGGTCAGGACTGGTGATTCAGGACTGGTGGGCCAGGGTTGGTGGGTCAGGACTGGTGGGTCAGGACTGGTGGGTCAGGGTTGGTGGGTCAGGACTGGTGGGTCAGGACTGGTGGGTCAGGACTGTTGGGTCAGGGCTGGTGGGTCAGGGCTGGTGATTCAGGACTGGTGGGTCAGGACTGGTGGGTCAGGACTGGTGGGTCAGGGTTGGTGGGTCAGGACTGGTGGGTCAGGGCTGGTGGGTCAGGGCTGGTGGGTCAGGGTTGGTAGGTCAGGACTGGTGATTCAGGACTGGTGGGTCAGGGTTGGTGGGTCAGGGCTGGTGGGTCAGGACTGGTGGGTCAGGGCTGGTGGGTCAGGGCTGGTGGGTCAGGACTGGTGGGTCAGGACTGGTGGGTCAGGACTGGTGGGTCAGGACTGGTGGGTCAGGACTGGTGGGTCAGGGCTGGTGGGTCAGGGCTGGTGATTCAGGACTGGTGGGTCAGGACTGGTGGGTCAGGACTGGTGGGTCAGGGTTGGTGGGTCAGGACTGGTGGGTCAGGACTGGTGGGTCAGGGCTGGTGGGTCAGGGTTGGTAGGTCAGGACTGGTGATTCAGGACTGGTGGGCCAAGGTTGGTGGGTCAGGACTGGTGGGTCAGGGCTGGTGGGTCAGGGTTGGTAGGTCAGGACTGGTGATTCAGGACTGGTGGGTCAGGGTTGGTGGGTCAGGGCTGGTGGGTCAGGACTGGTGGGTCAGGGCTGGTGGGTCAGGGCTGGTGATTCAGGACTGGTGGGTCAGGACTGGTGGGTCAGGGCTGGTGGGTCAGGGCTGGTGGGTCAGGACTGGTGATTCAGGACTGGTGGGTCAGGGCTGGTGATTCAGGGCTGGTGGGTCAGGACTGGTGGGTCAGGGTTGGTGGGTCAGTGTTGGTGGGTCAGGGTTGGTGGGTCAGGGTTGGTGGGTCAGGGCTGGTGGGTTAGGGCTGGTGGGTCAGGACTGGTGGGTCAGGACTGGTGGGTCAGGGTTGGTGGGTCAGGGCTGGTGGGTCAGGGCTGGTGGGTCAGGGTTGGTAGGTCAGGACTGGTGATTCAGGACTGGTGGGTCAGGGTTGGTGGGTCAGGGCTGGTGGGTCAGGACTGGTGGGTCAGGGCTGGTGGGTCAGGGCTGGTGGGTCAGGACTGGTGGGTCAGGACTGGTGGGTCAGGACTGGTGGGTCAGGACTGGTGGGTCAGGGTTGGTGGGTCAGGACTGGTGGGTCAGGACTGGTGGGTCAGGGCTGGTGGGTCAGGGCTGGTGGGTCAGGACTGGTGGGTCAGGACTGGTGGGTCAGGGTTGGTAGGTCAGGACTGGTGATTCAGGACTGGTGGGTCAGGACTGGTGGGTCAGGGCTGGTGGGTCAGGGCTGGTGGGTCAGGGTTGGTAGGTCAGGACTGGTGGGTCAGGGTTGGTGGGTCAGGGTTGGTGGGTCAGGGTTGGTGGGTCAGGGCTGGTGGGTCAGGACTGGTGGGTCAGGGTTTGTGGGTCAGGGTTGGTGGGTCAGGGCTGGTGGGTCAGGGCTGGTGGGTCAGGACTGGTGGGTCAGGGTTGGTGGGTCAGGGCTGGTGATTCAGGGCTGGTGATTCAGGACTGGTGGGTCAGGACTGGTGATTCAGGGTTGGTGGGTCAGGGTTGGTGGGTCAGGGTTGGTGGGTCAGGGTTGGTGGGTCAGGGCTGGTGGGTCAGGACTGGTGGGTCAGGACTGGTGGGTCAGGACTGGTGGGTCAGGGCTGGTGATTCAGGGCTGGTGGGTCAGGACTGGTGGGTCAGGGTTGGTGGGTCAGGACTGGTGGGTCAGGGTTGGTGGGTCAGGACTGGTGGGTCAGGACTGGTGGGTCAGGACTGGTGGGTCAGGACTGGTGGGTCAGGACTGGTGGGTCAGGGCTGGTGGGTCAGGGCTGGTGGGTCAGGGCTGGTGGGTCAGGACTGGTGGGTCAGGACTGGTGGGTCAGGGTTGGTGGGTCAGGGCTGGTGATTCAGGGCTGGTGGGTCAGGACTGGTGGGTCAGGGTTGGTGGGTCAGGGCTGGTGGGTCAGGACTGGTGGGTCAGGACTGGTGGGTCAGGACTGGTGGGTCAGGGTTGGTGGGTCAGGGCTGGTGGGTCAGGGCTGGTGGGTCAGGACTGGTGGGTCAGGGTTGGTGGGTCAGGACTGGTGGGTCAGGACTGGTGATTCAGGACTGGTGGGTCAGGACTGGTGATTCAGGACTGGTGGGTCAGGGCTGGTGATTCAGGACTGGTGGGTCAGGGCTGGTGGGTCAGGGTTGGTAGGTCAGGACTGGTGATTCAGGACTGGTGGGTCAGGACTGGTGGGTCAGGGCTGGTGGGTCAGGACTGGTGATTCAGGACTGGTGGGTCAGGACTGGTGATTCAGGACTGGTGGGTCAGGACTGGTGATTCAGGACTGGTGGGTCAGGGCTGGTGGGTCAGGGTTGGTAGGTCAGGACTGGTGATTCAGGACTGGTGGGTCAGGACTGGTGGGTCAGGGCTGGTGGGTCAGGACTGGTGGGTCAGGGCTGGTGATTCAGGACTGGTGGGTCAGGGCTGGTGGGTCAGGGTTGGTAGGTCAGGACTGGTGATTCAGGACTGGTGGGTCAGGACTGGTGGGTCAGGGCTGGTGGGTCAGGGCTGGTGGGTCAGGGTTGGTGGGTCAGGGTTGGTGGGTCAGGGTTGGTGGGTCAGGGTTGGTGGGTCAGGGCTGGTGGGTCAGGACTGGTGGGTCAGGACTGGTGGGTCAGGGTTGGTGGGTCAGGGCTGGTGGGTCAGGGTTGGTGGGTCAGGGCTGGTGGGTCAGGGTTGGTGGGTCAGGGCTGGTGGGTCAGGACTGGTGGGTCAGGGTTGGTGGGTCAGGACTGGTGGGTCAGGACTGGTGGGTCAGGACTGGTGGGTCAGGGCTGGTGGGTCAGGACTGGTGGGTCAGGACTGGTGGGTCAGGACTGGTGGGTCAGGGTTGGTGGGTCAGGACTGGTGGGTCAGGACTGGTGGGTCAGGGTTGGTGGGTCAGGGCTGGTGATTCAGGACTGGTGGGTCAGGGTTGGTGGGTCAGGACTGGTGGGTCAGGGTTGCTGGGTCAGAGCATCAGAGCTCCTGCTTAATAATGAGAACCCTTTAATTCAGTCCTTGCTGGGTGCTTCAGTATGTTTGCTTTGTTAGCAGGTGTGAATTCAAACAGAGGAATTCAGCATCCCTCATGTGCGGCTCCACGCTGCCCTCTGCTGTGCTGACCTATAACATTTATACAACAGGGGTTGTCGGGCACAATCCTGTTTTCTTTCCACCGTTTTCATTTCTGCACAAACTTTGGCTTCAGTCAGATTATTAACAAATGGAGAACGTTATCTTGTTCCATTGCTGCTTGATGTTTCTTACTCTAGAATTTCTAGCCTTGACTCCTTTTGCCATCGACCGCTCTCCAAACCAGTGCTTAAATTGTGTCCTATCTACTCCGAGTTGTTGTCACACATTGCCATTGTTATTTCTTTTCTTCACCTTTGTCCTCCAGCTTGCTCATGAAGACAAGATCCACACGTACAGGAGTAGCTCTACGTGTTTTCTTATTGGTTAGAGACTATTGGCACATTCCTGTCAGTCTAATGCAGTGGCGTTGTTGTACTGAGAACAATCAGACATCATAACATCTGAGATTGTAGAGGAAGGTTCACAAATTGAACTCTTCTGACCTCTGTTGAATTTCCTCCTGGTTTTTGTGCTCCTCTGTCTTCTGCCTCAGCCAAACACCTACTGGATGTCCATAGGTGATCTCTACCTTCTTTTCTAACATTGTTTTAATCTCAACAGATCCTTTTGGCTGCCTCTCCCCTAACCTTGCTTGCCCATCACAAATCCTAAACCTGATGCTTTTCCTTTGATATTCGCTGAATAGTTTTCCTTTCTGAGGTCATCCTTTGTGTTTACAACCGAGTCAGATAATGACTGCATAAGTGTCCCCAGCAAAGTCATCCCACTTCTCATGCATGTGCTCCGGCGACTCACTCTTGTTTTCTTTGCTTTACAGTGTATGATAAGCAGGGCTTTCTGCTGCAGCTGGAGACAAAACTGTGAGTACACCTCTTTATTCTGCCTAAAACATGTTTCACTTGTAAAGGACACTTTCACTGCATTCCTGAGCCAGTCATTAGTCGACATATGAGAACATAAGTCATTATCTCACTCTCGCCAGGTCCAAAGACACTGTCAGAAAGCACTTTTTGTTTTACACTTTGATTATTTATGTAAAAATGAAAACAACAAATACAGAAACTCCATGTGAAAAACAGTAGTGGCCCGCCCGTAGGGGGTGCTAGGGCGCTGGCCCACCAGTGTCACAGGAAGAACATAGGGTTACAAAACACAACATGAAAAATAACACATACAGGTCCTTCTCAAACAATCAGCATATTGTGATAAAGTTCATTATTGTCTGTAATGCACTGATAAACATTAGACTTTCATATATATTAGATTCATTACACACAACTGAAGTAGTTCAAGCCTTTTATTGTTTCTAATATTGATGATTTTGGCGTACAGCTCATGAAAACCCAAAACTCCTATCTCAAATAATTAGCATATCATGAAAAGGTTCTCTAAACGAGCTATTAAGCTAATCATCTGAATCAGCTAATTAACTCTAAACACCTGCAAAAGATTCCTGAGGCTTTGAAAAACTCCCAGCCTGGTTCATTACTCAAAACCACGATCATGGGTAAGACTGCCGACCTGACTGCTGTCCAGAAGGCCATCATTGACGCCCTCAAGCAAGAGGGTCAGACACAGAAAGACATTTCTGAACGAATAGGCTGTTCCCAGAGTGCTGTATCAAGGCACCTCAGTGGAAGTCTGTGGGAAGGAACAAGTGTGGCAGAAGACGCTGCACAACCAGAAGAGGTGACCGGACCCTGAGGAAGATTGTGGAGAAGGACCGATTCCAGACCTTGGGGGACCTGCGGAAGCAGTGGACTGAGTCTGGAGTAGAAACATCCAGAGCCACCGTGTACAGGCGTGTGCAGGAAATGGGCTACAGGTGCCGCATTCCCCAGGTCAAGCTTCTTTTGAACCAGAAACAGCGGCAGAAGCGCCTGACCTGGGCTACAGAGAAGCAGCACTGGACTGGTGCTCAGTGGTCCAAAGTACTTTTTTCAGATGAAAGCAAGTTTTGCACGTCATTCGGAAATCAAGGTGCCAGAGTCTGGAGGAAGACTGGGCAGAGGGAAATGCCAACATGCCTGAAGTCCAGTGTCAAGTACCCACAGTCAGTGATGGTCTGGGGCGCCATGCCAGCTGCTGGTGTTGGTCCACTGTGTTTTATCAAGGGCAGGGTCCATGCAGCTAGCTATCAGGAGATGTTGGAGCACTTCATGTTTCCATCTGCTTAAAAGCTTTATGGAGATGAAGATTTCATTTTTCAGCACGACCTGGCACCTGCTCACCGTGCCACAACCACTGGTAAATGCTTTACTGACCATGGTATTACTGGGCTCAACTGGCCTGCCAACTCTCCTGACCTGAACCCCGTAGAGACTCTGTGGGATATTGTGAAGAGAAAGTTGAGAGACGCCAGACCCAACACTCTGGATGAGCTTAAGGCCGCTATCGAAGCATCCTGGACCTCCATAACACCTCAGCAGAGCCACAGGCTGATCGCCTCCATGCCACGCCACACTGAAGCAGTCATTTGTGCAAAAGGATTCCCGACCAAGTACTGAGTGCATAACTGAACATAATTATTTGAAGGTTGACTTTTTTGTATTAAAAACACTTTTCTCTTATTGGTGGGATGAAATATGCTAATTTATTGAGATAGGAGTTTTGGGTTTTCATGAGCTGTACGCCAGAATCATCAATATTAGAAACAATAAAGGCTTGAACTACTTCAGTTGTGTGTAATGAATCTCATATATATGAAAGTCTAATGTTTATCAGTACATTACAGACAATAATGAACTTCATCACAATATGCTGATTTTTTGAGAAGGACCTGTGTGTGTCTCTGGTTCTGATCTGCCTCGGTCTGCTGGGCTGCAGCATCAGATGAGCTGTGCACATTGACCGTTACATAAAGGTTGCGCAACACGAAAAAAGTTGCACAACAGAATGAATTGATGACGAAAAGCATTGCCAACGCATTTCTCAATCGAATTTTATCGATTCGTTGTTGCAGCCCTAATGTCTGCTTCAGAGTGCTAGAGTCCAGTTGGTACCAGTGTCAGAAAGAGACCCGAAGAAACTTGGTAGTTTCTGAGCGCAGGCCATTTCAGGGTCATACAGCCGCTGCATGGAAGGCTGAATGAGAGGCTCAGCTGCGTCAGATATCACGAAGATGCACACGACCAACGCAAGAAACTTTGTCGGTGTGGAAACCTGGAATCCTGATCGACGTAGACCGGAGACTGTCACAGGAGCGGACTGTGTAGGTCTCCGTGCCGGGATGGACTCTAGAGGGCTCTCGGTTGGTGTGCAAGTGCAGTCAGAAAGAACTGGGCCAGCCTGTAATGGTGCAGGTCCAGGGTGGCCTTCGACCCCCCTTTTGGTTGGTGGAGAACACGCTACAGGGTGCTACAAACGCTACAAACACTAGACCTGTGGCTGACCAGTGAAAGACCATAATCACTAGCCACATGGACGTTGCTGTCTTTGTCACAACACCACAAGAAGAAATAAGGACCTGGGGGAGCTTCATGGGCGGTGGTTGAGCCAACCAGGTCCAGTGCTTCAACTCAAAGAGGTCAATAATGGGCTCAAAGCAACTGATCAGGTCTATACCAAAAAGGAAAGAAAAATACTAAGTCAGACACGAAAACGGGATGGCGCACCACCATGCGACTGACTGAAAGGTCAAGAAAAGACCCCGAAGTGGCCCGAGCATAAGGACTGATGCCCCCGGCGCAGGGTTTGTGTCAAGTTACGACCCCTGTTACCTGCAGCTAAGTTAAGGCGTTCCCACGATGAACGAGACATGATGGAAACGTCTGACCCTTTGTCTAAGATAGCATCACAGGTTAGCGACCCTGCAAGGGCCACAGGCATGCGAGGTTTCACAGTACCACCACTAAATAGTTTTCCAAACGTGGCTTGCCTGAAGCCCCTCCCAGTCACCATGGTAACACATGCTGGAGAACAAACCTGCTCCATGGCAGGCTAGCAGCTAGGCTAGCTGATGCTTTGTGAATATGATTGTCTGGAATGGACTCATATAATTAACATGCTATCGTCTTTATGAATATATTAAATAGCCTTAAACTAGCTTACAGCTGCTAACATAATACATGTACAGTACTTTATTGGTGTGACTATGTATTTACTCTGGTCACACGCGGAAAACACGATAACATTTGATTTAAGTAACATACGTGATATTTTTTCCACAGTGAGTGATATGAGAGCTAAACGGTTTACAGTGTTAACTTTAGGGTCATGTGACCACCACGAACATATATTCATAAAACTCACAGCTGCTCAGCAGACACAAGTCTCTAAACATCCAGACTCTGGAGCAGAACATGAGAACGACATACATGATGAAAACTTGAATAAAATAAGTAGAGAAACAAAAACTGAAGTGGACTTCTGACGTTTCCATGGAAACACGTAAACTCTGCGAATGTTTACTACATAGCGCCAGCTACACAGCTTTATTCAAACAGCTCACAGCCTCTGTTTTAGTTCTGATATGAACATCTTAGGTGTGTTCTTGCTGTGTCTTTGTAAATCCATGCTTTCGTTCTTTTTTAAACACAGAAACAGTTTTGTTTACCTGTTTGTAGCTACGGTTTCGCCGACAGCTGCCGGCTTCTTCAGGCTGACGCTGATGGTGGCGCGTCACTTCCTTCTCCGTTTATCTGCGGGCAGCAGAGGACGTTGTCGAAAAGAACGAAAGCATGGATAGTTCTGATATGGTTGTAGTCCTTGTAGGGATGAATGAATATTATCGCTCCATCTGGGTGAAGAACGAGGCTCTGTCCTTTCCTTTCATTATCATTTATCTGGCATCGATTAACAGGGTCTGCCCGTGGATGCGCGTGAGCCTTGATTACCGATCCTCGCTTGGATTAGAGGGGACTGATTCAATCTGAGAATCGTTCGTGGAGCTGGTGACACTGGGAAGGGAGGGGAGCGCTTTGTAAAGCAGGGATTTATGAGGAAAGCCCCAATGTTCAAAACTGGCTTTCTGGAAGGATTGCTGTAAAGACTCTGACACGAGTCAGTGACTCGATGCGACCTGCTGGGTTCCTTATACAGGAAACTTTTTCCTGATTGGCTTAATGACCTGACCTGTGTTGTTTACTGTGTGAAGGTCCTTGAGACGACTCTGGCCGTGACTTGGAGCTTTATAAATAAACTGAATGGACCCCCCCCCCCCCCCCCCCCCCCAGCTGGCAAACAGTTTACAACGTGGAGTGACAGCAGGGACGGCTAATCACACTCTAGCAAGTATCAGCACAGCCAGTAGATGAACTTATGGACGGTTCTAATGGGAAACTTCAACACGAGCGGTTGTTTTCCGCTTGGTCCTAGTGCTCAACCAGTGTCTGTCTATTATAGTGTAACATTGTGTTTGGATGGTAAAAAGTGCAGGGGTCAAACAACACACACACACACACACACACACACACACACACACACACACACACACACACACACACACACGCACACACACACACACACACACACACACACACGCGCACACGCGCACACACACACACACACACACAATGTTAACATCAAATGATCATTTCTCTCCACAATCACACTGAAGTAAAGCCGCTGGCAGTTAGAGAGCAGCAGATGAACAGCAGCTAGGGTTTGGGTCTCCCAGCCGGACAAATGGGAGGGCGTTTTGTACTTAAAGCTAAATGTCTGATCCCTTGATAAGGGTTGAAACTTTTGACCGTTGCTTAACTTTGTTGTTTATTTAGCAAACCGTACCCCTGCAGGTTTTACTGAACAGGTAACTTTACTTTTTAAACACACGTGCAGAAATACCGTAGGTGGTCTGAGTTTATAACTGATGGTTGTGTTTGTCAGGGTGAAAACATTTTTCAGTAGATCTTCATTTATTCTGCTTACTCCTGAATCCGTTTGACACGTCACCTCTAAACTGTGATCAGACGGCCTTGTTTCGGCTCCTGGTTCAGACATCTCACCCCACGTGTGTGTGTGTATAAATGTGTGTGTGTTTTCAGTTTTTATTCTTGAGCTCAAGTCTACATTTATACATTTATTTTTTCACACAGGATCAAAAAAGTGTAGATTTATTTTTTGAGCCTGAAACTACGACTCAGTCGTGCTGCAGTCCACTCCCGGATATTGAGATGGTTTTGGAATGGTGTCCCTGTGTGAGGTGATGCTGTGATGGGAATGTTGTCTTGATTGAGTGTATGTTCTCTGTGTTTACCATTTAACATGAATGCACGCAGGGTCCGAAATTAAATGTTTTACTCACCGGCCAAGTTGGCTGTAGATGATGAAAATCTAGCGGCCAAAATCCTAAATGATTTAGATCTGCCTAAAGCGTGTTATTCTAAATGATGTTGATTCCAAACAGAGGAGTGACAAAATAATTAAAACATCACTTAATAAGAAAACAACTCTTTTGTCATTTTTACTATTTATTTATTTTTTAGATGTTTTTATGAACTCTTTTATTTGAAATCAAGTCAGACTCCGTGTTTTCTCTGACATAGCCATTAGCGCTGAGACCGTGGGTGTCACCAGACTCGGATTGAGCCCGGGACATGGATGTGCAGGCAGTATGGCATTTGCTGTTTTCATGTTCTCGAACAGTCTCGAGCTTCATCGTCTTATTTCCTATGACAAACGAGTTGTTACAGTTCTCCTCTCGAGCGTGCTGGCGGCAAACGGTGCAGCTCATTAGCGCAGATTCTGGTTCATAATGTAGCCATTGTCTCACGACTCCGCCATCTCCAGTTCGCCAAAGTCTTCTGGTTGCCACTGGTCCTGGTGGTTTTTCTTCCAGTTGGACGAGTTTTCTTTTGGAAGGCTGGCTGACTCATTAAAAACCGCCACATTTCACCGCTAGTTTTAACACGAAGCTAACGGCTAACTCGATAAACTGATTGAATGGGATAGGTGGAAATGACATTGGGTGCGGTGCTCACGTTTCGCGTACGTTTGTGTACGTTGCATGCAGGCGGGAGGAGTATCAGACATCCATGGAAGATGACTGATAAACATAACTAATTTGGTGCAAACATTTACTCACCAGGTGGCAGGTAGAGCTCAAACATTTACTCGCCAGGTGGAGCAATTTACTCGCATTTGGCGAGTGGCGAGTGTTAATTTCGGACCCTGAATGCACGCTTGCATGAGTTAGGGTGTGGTTTGCAATCTGTCAAAATGTCGGACAGCCTTCAGATTTTTCTGTCACTGTAAAAACAACAAATGGTAAAATACAAAAAAACATACATTTAATGCAACGCTTGCGTGACTCAGACCTAACATAATCCGCTGAAGAGACGTTTCCACAAAAATAAACAACCAATGATGAACAAGAGTCTGCTCTAGACCTGCAGAAAAGGGACACACAACAATACATCAGGAGCAAACTATCACTGCGTCAGCCTGATGAGGAAATATACAATCAACATTGTTTAACTGAACAGTCACACGTTAATAAATCACAGTGCATTTAGTGCCCACCACAGCCTTAAGACCTGTGTTTAACGTGCCCAAGCCCATACTTATGAGAGCACCATGTGAGCACCTGTGTGTGTACACGCGCTTGTTTATGTAAGGTTTCTCTATAGGAGCGTCCAACAGAGAGTGTGATTAAAATAATGACATCTCAGTAGTGCCAAGTGTAATATTTAATCATATACTGTGCGTACGTTTTTGCTCAAAGTTTTAAAATAACATGATATGGAACCTTTAAAGATGTTTTTCATACCTGCTGACAGTATCCACTGCAAACTTCAGTCTTCCTCAGAGTGTCATACGACTTTCTGCCGTGTCATTTAGCAGCTGTCTGGTCTGGGAGCGCTGTCAAACCACGCCCCCAGACCAGCCGCACCTCCCTTCCGCCATCGCCGGACGATAGAGTCCTAGGTGTGTGATGGGGTGTGTGCCCCCTCATCGCCGTTGATGGTGCTGCTCACATGCTTCCAGATCTCAGTGGACTCCCTGATCCATCGTTTGAAACTGTTGGTCTCTGAGTTGATGATTCAGTGTTTCACCCTCCTGTTTCCCCAGCGTTTGATTTATTTTAACATGATTTGCAACGTGTTTCGTAAATGATGTAGCAGTTTTCAACTGGATCTATGTTGTCCCTTTGGATGAACGAATAGCTGACGGTATGTCAGAAGCTGTTTTACAGCTACGTTGATTCAGTGTTTACTCATAATACACCGTATTTGTTGTGTTATCCCAGTTGTATGGCACAACAGTCTGGTGATGCTCAGAGGAAGAAGGAACTTTCTGCAGGTATGGAGAAACGTCTTTGAAAACCACAGTTTGTCTTAATTATAAACAGAAAATATGAGTTTATCACAAAGACTAAGTGAACCTTTTTAATACGCATGTAAACTAGGATAAAGCTCCCAGCTGTAGATCAACACACACGTGCATGTAAATGCACCGAATCCCTCTGCTGATGCTGGAAACACCTTTTCTGATGATGACGACACTCAAGCAGAAATTCTGTAGCCTTTAGCTAACTCCTAAAAGCTCTTCACGCATCTATTCATGTTAATATTTATACTAATTACACAATTACACTTCTCCATCTAGAAATGGGTTTTACATTTTATCTGTTTGAGAATCAGTGTCTCAGTTAACACACACAAACACTGAGAGTCGCATCTTGGCAAAAAGTCCTGGAGCTTCAGGTGTGAGTCATTTATGTTCTGATGCTAACCGGACTGATTATAAAATACCTCCAAGATTTAATTCCAACCTAATCCCGTTCCCTCCTAGCTGTGGGCCCGCAGAGGCAGAGCTGCTAATTCGTTTAGGGCATAAGCACGCACGCACACACGCACGCACACACACACACAGTAATTATGACCAATAAGATGTGATGATTCTATATAAATATAGAATATCAACCTGATTGATCTTTGAATGTTAAACCAGAAGAATTCAGGATTCTTTGCTTATTCAGGGACCATAAACACACTTCGTATTAATTCAGACAGAGTCAAGTATATAACTATAATAAACTTTATTTTCTAGACTAATTATAATACGTGACAAGCTATGAAATGTGTGGATGGAATGTGATGTTTACCAGAACACTTGTATCTGGAACAAACTGAGTTCTGAGGGAAAAAGAATTTGTTGCCTGCTATAAACTAGAGTTGATTTATTAATAAAACTACATCAGACACAATCTGTCGTGTCTACAAACCTGATCGGAGACCCCTGGTGTGATCCGGAATGTCAGGAAGTCTGGTGGACCCCAAGGCACCGAAGTTCATAGAAAAAAAAGCAGTACGGCCAGTCCAGTCCCGGGTTGTCTCCAGGTCACAACAGGCAGGAAGGTCGTTGCGTCAAAGACGGACTCCGGATTGTCCACTCCGAAGTTCTGCTCAAAAACAACTCGGCTCAGCTGAACTGAACAACTCGGGAAGTGATCTAAGTTTTATTAATTCCTATGCACATCACAACATGCCATGTTAAGGAGGTTTTACCAAACAAACCTCAGAAACACTCCTCCTTCAGATAGAAGATGCTCTGATTTGTGGATAAAAAAATCGTGTGTGTCATGACGTCACTGTATTCTTGTGTCAGGCAGATGTGCACGTGTGTGTGTGTGAGTGTAGATCAGGATTACCTTGTCATACCAAACATTACTGACCATAACATATAAGTAATAATATTCATTTCAACTTCATTGATTTAGGCACAGATTAATCAAAACAATATTATTATTCAACCATTTTTGTTCATTCAACCATCTGATTATTTACGTATTTCGTTTCATCCTTCAGTGAATTATTATAAAAGTTCATTCTTTATCCAGAGTGTGAAATCCTGCAGTCTTATCAGAAGAGAGCTCTGTTTGGGAACACGGGCTGACCATCTTGACCTCCTGCACCACAGACTTCTCTGGCTTGTAGAAGACAGGATTTAAAATCCACTTAGAGAATGGAATTATATCTGTAGATGACCGGTCACTGAAGAGGTCCAACCACACATACACACACGCACGCACGCACGCACGCACACACGCACGCGCACACACACACACACACACACACACACACACACACACACACACACACACACAACATTTTTGCTAACTTCTTCAACTTACTAAGCAGTCAACAGCTCTTTTGCTCCTAGATATTATCGTACAGACCTGAATGTAAGACAGGTTTTTTTTCATAGAAAATAATTTTAAAATCGTCTTATAATCAGGGTCTAACTATTACACGCCCATAACAGCAGAGGGCGCCAGGCTGTGTGTTCTCAACAGGAGAAAAAATGGAGATGAGAGGACCGAAGCAGAGTGGACCAAAAGTGAACAAGCTAAGAGGCGGAGTTATGATGTGGTCAGGGTTAGGGTTAGACGGCAGTGAGGTACTTGGTGTTTGACAAGCCCGGTTTTTGACACTTTGACCGTGTCTGTGTCATTGATAATCACTTATCACAATGTCTCTCCTCTGTTCATTTGCAGGCCACCAGAGTTGGCGTACAAGTATGGCAACCTCAGCAGCGGGGCGTGTAAGCCAGGATACGCCGCAGCCAAGATGACCACCATCTATCCAAAGTGAGCAAGGCTTGCTTGTCTTCATGTTACGTTCTTTCTGTGTTGCTGTACATCCATTGTTTTTGTCTTCTTAATAATCCACAGATCAGCAAAGTTTGTTGTTTACCTTTTTTTGCTGACAGTTTTGGCTCTCATTGGCGCCTTGTGGTGGTGGTGATGTCACTTCCTTGCAGTTTCATCAGCGGGCAGCAGAAGACCGTGTCGCCCTCTGCTGCCCGCACCCATGTCCCACATGTGTTCCTGTTTGAGTGTAGACCTGACGTCCTGTTTATTTTGGCGAAGCTTTCATAGTTTTTAGTAAATGACTCCGCATGTCTGACCTGTTAATATCCTATCTTTTGGGTCTTTTTTCATAGACGTGTTATTTTGTTGGTGTGCTTACGTAGTGTTTTCTCACAGCTTTTCTTATTATGTTTATTTACATAAAAGTTTTTCCTTTTAGGTTAGGGTTAGGTTACGGCTGGCTTTGGCTCGCTGTCTTTCCTCTTTTTGGGTTTGAATTCATTTCCACTTCTTATCGTAGACTGTTGGTCCTTTTTTTGTTGCCCATGTTGGGTATCCACAGTCTCTTAGTAAGAGACTGTGAAACCATATAATGGGCTGGGAAGACACGAGGACCGTGAACACAGAGACACAGAGACACAGAGAGAACTACAGAACAATAAAAATTCAAACGATGGGTTAAAAAAAAACTACCGAGACCACGAGAGGTGGACCTAACACCACGGCCAGAGATGGAGAGTGTGTACATGTGGGACGTGGTCATCGACAAAGAGGCCGCGGGCAGTCGAGGGTGACACCGTCCCCTGCTGATTTAACAGTAGGGAGGTGACATCACCACCACTCTGAGGAAGGCGCCAGTGAGAGCCTAAACTATAAAGGTTAACAGCAAACTTTGCTTTTCTGTGTTAAGAACACAAAAATGCTTGCCTTCATGGTAATTTTTCATTACTAATTTGAAAATAACAAGTTTGTATGATTAGATGGGTGTTACGACAGAAACGTATTTCTGTGGGAGCATGATCTCATCCTTCATGCAACATGGGCCTGAAGGGATTTTAGTCAGAAATCAAGAAGCTCCCACATTCTTGTCCAATCTGATCTCAGTTTCAATGCTTTTTATTAACTTCTCCCCCACCACAGAACTCTACTGTGTCCTTGTTGTTGCCCTGCTACACAATAGGACCTCTGTCACTCGAGTACAAGGTCCCACATCTTCTCCCTGTCATATCATGGAGCTTTGGAGGCTTTCTTCACGGGTGACACCAACTTCCTGTCCTGACTCATTATAAGCGTTCCGGAACCCAGCCCACATGGTCCTGAACAATCCTTCATAGCCCTCTTCATCTGCTGGCTCTTTTTGATTTTCTCTTCCCCTCTGGGCCTCTATTTACTGCACATTTCAACTTGATCTATAGGTCTTTGTCCCATTGGCATTCCTAAATCCAAGTGAGTGCAATTTTCTGCATTAGTGAACAAGACTAGTGGCACTTCAAAGACTTAGTTAAAAACAGACTTCCCTTTTTAAACGAGGTTTGCCCTGTAAAGGTGCACATTAGTGAAATGTTTACTGTGGAGGCACCGATGTCGATAACAGCATCAGGTATCGGCCCAACACCATGTGTGTTTCTTTGTACGCATACTAGCAAAACTGCCCCGATACTGGCCACGCGTGTCCACCATGGTGGACATCATGGGAGTGTTGAACGGACAGCAAAAGTAGTCACTGAGACCTTTCTGCCAGTTGAGCCTGGCTTCTACTAGTTCAAACCCTGTTCAGTCGCCAGAAGCACGCCTGGGTGGAGCTCACAGAGAGTGGTATTTAACAAAGTTTAGCTAGCTTATGAAGGTTAGCTTACGTTCTCCTGCTGTTGTTCAGAGTTGATCAGGTTGCCGACTTCGCCAAAATTTATGCTGGAATGTATAACATCATGTGATAAACGGCGATGACCTCACACTGGAACTGATTTAAAAGCCTAAAAAAGTCAAAGTCTACCAGTGTTGTGTTGCTGGCTGGGTCACTGGTTTCAACTGCTACCCTCACTGTCAGGTGGGGGCGGGTTGGGGGGAAGATGTTATCATGGGAACGTGCCAAACAAGTTACAATTTTCACACACATCAGCTAACCAGAACTGCTTCGGATCCGACTGCTTTCAAGCATTCCTTAAGTCCCTACATCACATGGAAGCTTTACATGAACTTAACGAGAAAAGAAGATAATAAAACAAGAACATTTTAAAGAATATGGAGTTGTTTGAGGAAAAGGTGTGGCATTATTTCATAGCATTATTTTTACCTTAATATTACAGTTGGTATATTCTGAATGTCATTAATTTACATGAAACTAAAGCCCTTATTGCCCCACATCAAAGTGGAATGTTTTCATGGCTTTTTTCTTGGTGAGGAAGTTAAAGGTTTAAATCTCTTTTAAAAACATTTTTCTGTTCCTTGGCTTTCAAAGTGTGACACTGTCCCTGTATTTTTACATTTGACATCTACTTTTGCTTCTTTGAATTTATTCTTGTGCATTTCTTTTACCACTTGCTTGACTTCTTTATTTCGTGCTCCTTCCTTGCCATTTGAATGTGCTCTCATGATGTGTTTTTACCTGTGGTAAGCGCTTTTGTCAACAAGCTGTTGTTGTAAAGTACTTCATAAAAAATCTTAGTTTTGATTTGATTTGTTCGGTAAAACGTGTTTACTGCAAATCCACAAATACTTTGATGGCCGCAGGACTGTTTAATTGATCACTGCTGTTCATGCCCGTTTTGTCTACATAAAAGTTATTTGATATAAAAGCAAGTTGGGCTCACACCCTGGTTTATTCACGCAACAAGCTGTTACCATTTTGGGGTAGTTTGTTTTGGACTTTTACACCAGGATAGACTACTGTACGATAATCGACTTTGTTGTTGTCTCATCTGATGTGCGGCCGCACGCCCGCATGTGGACACTCAAGTGAAGAGAGGGGCGGAGCTTTCAACTGACCACTACCTGGTGGTGAGTTGGCTTCGATGGTGGGGGAGGATCTGGACATACGTGGCAGACCCAAACGAGTTGTGAGAGTCGGCTGGGAACGTGTCTAAGCATCTTGCCCATGAACACAATTACAGCGACAAACTGAGGGGGGCTCGAACCTGCAACCTTCTGATTACGGGGCGAGCACTTAACTCAGGCTTCGAGGAAATTCTGGTCCACCATCCAGTGTCTCAGGAGGGGAAAGCAGTGTGCTACCAACACTGTTTACAGTGGGAACGGTGTGCTACTGACCTTGATTTGGGTAGTTGTGGATCGGTGGGCGGAGTACTTCAAAGACCTCCTCAATCCCACAAGCATGTTTTGAGAGTTTTAGGACTTTGGGTAGGGCTCTCCAATTTCTGGAGCCAATGTCAAAAAAGGAGGTGGTCAAAAAAAATACCTTAGTGGCAAGGCTCTGGGAGTGGGTGAGATCCGCTCGGAATTCCTTAAGGCTCTGGAGGTTGTGGGGCTGTGTTGGTTGCGGCTCTGCAATATAGCATAGACATCGAGGCAGTTCCACTGGATTGGCAGACTGGGGTGGTGGTCCCCAAATTTTAAAATGGGCACAGTAAGGTGTGTTCCAACTACAGGGGGAATCACACTTTTGAGCCTCCCTGGTAAGGTCTGTTTGGGGGTTCTGGAGAGGAAGGTCCGTCAGATTGTCAGACTCTGATTCAGTAGGAGCATTGTAGTTTTTGTCCTGGCCGTGGAGGGCAGGACCAGCTGTATGCCCTTAAGTGGGTCCTGGAGGGTGCGTGGGAACTCGCCCTACCAATCTACATGTGTTTTTTGGAATTGGAGAAGGCATTCGGCCATGTCCCTCAGGGGCCCAGTGGGAGGTACTTTGAGAGTATGGGGTTACCAGGCCCTAATAAATGGGCTATTAGGGCCCTGTATGACCGGTGCCAGGGCTTGGTCCGTATTGCTGACAGTATGTCAGGCTCGATCCCGGTGAGAGTTGGATTCAGCCAAGGCTGCCTTTTGTCACAGATTTTGTTCACGACTTTCATGGACAGGATTTCTAGGTGCAGCCAAGGTGTTCAGAGGATCTGTTTTGGAAGCCCGAGGATCGGTTCTTGACGATGAGGTCCTGTTTGCTTCAGCTGAACATGAACTCAAGTTCCCGCTGGAGCGGTTTGCAGCCGAGTGTGAAGCAGCTTTGCTGAGAATCAACTCCTCTAAATCTGAGACCATGGTCTTGAGTCAGTAAAGGGTTGAATGCCCTCTCCAGGTCAGAGACGATGTCCTGCCCCAAATGGAGGAGCTGAAATATCTTGGGGTCTTGTTCACGAGTGAGAGAAAGTTGGATCGGGAGATCGACAGGCAAATTGGTGCTGCGTCTGCAGTGATGTGGGCATTGTACCGGTCTTTTGTGGTGAAGAGAGAGCTGAGTCAGAAGGCAATACTCTCTATTTACCAGTACATCTTTGTTCCTACTCTCACCTATGGTCACCAGCTTTGGGTGGTGTTTGTAAACTAAAATTGAGGATACAAGCGGCCAAAATGAGTTTTCTTCGCAGGGTGGCTGGGCTCTCCCTTAGAGATGGGGTTATAAGCTCAACCATTCGGGGGGGTCTCAGAATAGGTCCACTGCTTCTCTACATCGAGGAGCCAGTTTAGGTGGCTCGAGCATCTAGTTAGGATGCCTCCTGGATGCCTCCCTAGTGAGGTTTTTTGGGCACGTCTAACTGGGAGGAGACTTAAAGGAAGACCCAGGACACGCTGAAGGGACTATGTTTCTCGGTTGGCCAGGGAACGCCTTGGGATTGACCCAGAGTAGCTGGCCCAAGTGGCTTGGGAGAAGTCTGGGCATCCTTGCTTAGACTGCTCCCCATGCAGCCCAAATTTAGATAAGCGGAAGGTAATGGACGGTTGGATGGATGGATAGAAGAGCCAAATTACCAGATTAGGGCATTATGGGCTTGAGGCCAATTTAAAACTAATTGGTTAACATCCAGATGGGTTTTGTTTATGTGGGTTTATGTGACCAATGTGCTGCTGTAAGATGTTCTGAGAGTGTGATTCTGTTCAAAAAGCTTTTAGAGTTTGGAATATCGGTGTTTTCTATTGAGATATTTTCTAATAGGCATTTGTTACACTAATTCTGTGCCTCTGCTTGAAAAGGGCAGCTGTAGCTCAGGAGTTAAAACGTGTTGTCCAGCAATTGGAAGGTTGTAGGTTTGATCCTGGCACTCACCAGAGAATGCTGCTGTTGTTCTTGGGCAAGATACCTAAACCTCCTTGCCTGCTGGTGGTTGTCGAAGTGACTGGTGGCACCAGTATACAGAAGTCTTGCTTTTGTTTTCTTCAAGAAACATTTTCTTTATTTCCTAATGAAAATAGAACCAGCACTCGTATCGGTACTAGTATTGGCAATACTCTGTATTGGCAATTACTCAAAAATAAGTATTTCTATGTGTTTTCAAAATATTTCATATTGATGCATCCAAAATGTTTACCGTAGCTGCCAAGACTCCCGTTTTGGCTGGGAAACTCATATTTTACCCCTACTTCCCACCCACTCCCCTTATTATTCCCCCTCCTCTGAGACCTGGGAGGGGCGAGAGAGGCACGCTCGCACCCCCACCCTACTGTCATGGAGACCTGAGAGTCATAGATGTTCTTCTCCGTTTCCTGTTGATTGTTGCAAAGCAGTTCCCCACCAGGACAACCGAGGGTGGAGCACTGCTCTGTGGTATCCTGCCATGTGTCCAGCCCGAGATTTACTGTTGTGTTTAAAATGGTTTTGAATTTTTTTTTGTATTTCAGATATGTTCTAACACGAACACTTTGTCCCTCCTTCTCCTCCACCGTTTCATGCCACCTCTAAACCTACGTTTGCCATCATTTCCATTCATGAATAAAACGCTTGCCGTGTATCTTTTTATGACCATTCCGTCATGGGTGAATAAAGCGTTCATATTTTGTTAGTTTTTCTGTGAGTTATTCTTTAAGCTGCTCCGCATCTGCCGCTTGATATCTTCGGCTCTCTTTATGTTTTTGACAGAGCTCTTATGCCAGTTTACTCAAGATCTGACTAACAACTTTCTAGCATTCTTTCAGAATAAAATCAGACATATCAGGTCAAGTTTTTCACCCCCATCTGCTTCCTACCCCCATCCAACCACCTTCCTCCCAATCATGGTCTGTCTTTACTCCTGCTGATTTCATTCCTACTACAGTGTTCGTCAGGATGTTTGACCAAATTGACCCATACATTGTAGATTTTATTTATTTATCCCTACAATCTTGCTCTGGACCATCTGTTTTCAAACATGCATGTTGAACCCATCCTGAAAAATCCAACTTTGGACTCCTCTCAGCATAAAAATTACAGACCCATTTCTAAATAACCCTTTATCTCGGATCGTGTGAGATTCTACCGATCTGCTCTTTGGGTCCACTGTTTCTACTGTACATGCACTGTCTTGCACAGATAATTGATTATTTTCATGATGTCTCTTTTCAACTATATGCAGATGACATTCAGCTGTACTGTTCCTTTAAGGATTCTGAGCTCTACAAACTGTGTGAATGACTAGAGTGTCTATCAGCGATCACCAGCTGGCTAGAAGATAACTTCCTGCAGTTAAACTCTGAAAAGACTGAATGTCTGATCATTGCCCCTGACAGCATGGCTCCCCTGATTAGTCTAAAACTTGGTCGTTTATCTTCTGCTGTCAAGACAAACCTAAGGAATTGTTTTTTTTATTTTTTTGGGACCAATCAATGTGACTTGAAGGCCACTCATAAATGTTGGTCCGAAACGGTTTTTATCACTTAAGAAATACACTACCGGTCAAAAGTTTTAGAACTCCCCAATTTTTCCAGTTTTTTATTGGAAATTATGAAGTTTAATGTCACATTGCACTCTGAAATACCTTCTTCCAGTCTTCAGTAGTCCATTGGTGGTGTTTCGTGGCCCAGGCAAGCCTCTTTCTCTTATTCTGACGTTTTAGCAGTGGCTTTCTTACTACAACTTGTCCTGTCAAACCTGCAGCTCCAAGTCTTCTCTTCACAGTTGAAACTGAGACTTGATTACTACGACCACTATTAAGCTGTGCTTGAAGCGGTTGTCCTGTGAACCACCTATCACGCAAGCTGTTAACTCTCAGAAACTTGTCCGCTGATGCAGTTGTGGCTTTGGGTCTGCCAGACCTCTTCCTGTCAGACTGTTCCCCAGTTTCTGAGTGCCTTTTGATGGTGGTTTTTGTATAATTCTTAAATGTACATTATTTTTCAATTTTGAGTAATCTTACCTTTTTTTAACTTCTGGCAGTTCACCACTTAAAGAGCAAGTCACCCCAAATAACCTTTTTTTTGCTGATAAACTAAAGAAACGAGTGTCTAATCGTGCTGCAGACACGTGCCGTCAATAATTTGGCACTTCAGTGCATCGTAATTAAAATTTAAATATTCTGCCTAAAACTGGCAGTGTTGTGCCGTTGTCAGGTAAAAACTGCTCTGTATTCTAATTTAAATCTGCCACCGCTATTGGCTAAGAGGTATGCTATGATGTAAACTGGTAGATTATGATGTCACAATGCCTGTGTGTGTGTATTTGTTAGCAGCTCCGCCCCCTCGGTCTGCCAGGCAACAGCATTTGTTGCATTTTTCAAACATGAAGTGGGAGTGGAGTTAGACTCTGGTAGGGGTTGACTTGCTCTTTAACTGTAGCTATTGATTGCACTTGAATGACTTAAAATACAATAAAGAACTGGAAAAATTGGGGTGACCAATAGTGTATCTCCAAACTGTGAAGGTTGGTGTCAAAACATGAACTTGAAATGGTTCTCCAAGCCTTTATCTCCTCCCGTCTAGATGTCTGTAACACACTCTTCACATGTTTTAACAAAAAGCCTTGACCTCCTTCAGTTGGTCCAGAACTCTGCAGCGAGGCTCCTAACTGGAGCGAACAGAAGAGCACACATCACTCCTATTCTGATGTCTCTGCACTGGTTACCCGTTAACTTTAGAGTTCGTTTAGAGTCCTGTCTATGATAAGTGCTATACAAATAAAATTTACTTACTTTCTTACAATGGTGTTTCTTGGGAAATCGCTGTCTCACAAATTCTCGTTAATGAAGGTGGTGGAGATGAGCTACAATGTAGCCACAGCTGCTCTGGGCCGCACTGACAGAGGCAAGGCTGTTAAGCACTCGTCCCACCGGTCTCTCCGACCACCACCAACAGGCAAGGGGGGTTAAGTGTCTCGCCCAAGGACACAGCGACAAACTGAGCGGGGCTTGAACCTGCAACCTTCTGATTCCGGGGCGAGCACTTAACTCCTGTGCCACCGTCACCCCCGACAGCAGCCTCAGACAGCAGCTCCAGAATCAGAGAGATGCTGTCTGAAGGTTTTACTTTTCAACATGTGAAGAAAACATTCTGTCCTCATCGAGTTTTAAATCAGGGGAATTCAAACGGCAACTTTTGGAGTTCTACATGATAAAACAAAACTAAAGCACAGTTCAGAATAGGGCTGTCATGGTGTGAAAATGATCACGGCTTTCGGTATAATCGTGTTATAGGGCCGGGCGATATGGCCTAAAATTAATATCACGATATATTGAGGATTTCACCTCGATAACGATAAGTGGATGATAACTACAGGTGTGCGCAGAAACGAAAGTTGTCCACTAGATGGGGCTGTCTCATGTATTAGTTGAGTCGTTTTTACATGACTCAAGGTGTTACAGCTTCTTGATAGGACATGAACACTGCCAACGCACACGCATCTTTTCATTTGATTATTATAAAATTTATTGACATGGGGACAATTCTTCCGATAAGAGTCAGACATTTCAATAACGATACATTTTCGATTTATTACCCAGCCCTAACGTGTAACATTTTCAAACAGCTAAATAAACCCTCTATCAGTAAATTTTGTCCTCGGTTTGTCAAAATTTTGCCTAAAATTTTTTGTGTTGTAATTGTTTTTTATTTGTTTACATTTTTCCTCTTTAGTCTTTAAATTACCAAAATTTGCCAATGAATTTTATTTATTTTTTTGTGATGTCATCATTGAAAAAATCTGAGATCAGGTGATACTCAGTACTTCTAATCAATACGTTTTCATCCTTACTTGAGTACTTTCTTGGACAGGTACTTTTACTTGTGTAAAAGGGTTGAAGTGGTGCTGCTCTGGGCTGCTCAGTAGGTGGCTACTCTGCCCAGCCTCGCTTATAGACCGGGGCGCCCAAACGGTTTCCTCAAGTGGGACAAAAACATCTCCTACTCCTATTTATTATTTCATGATAACTCTGTGTTGTTGGTCATTTCAGGGGTATTACATGTACTAATTACAGCAGCAGAAACAGCTAAATAAACCCTCCATATCAGGATACCGTAAATCCTCTAGTACAGGCCCGGGCCTGTATTAGAGGATTTACGGTAGCTGTCCTCGGTTTGTGTCCTTCCCAGATTTGGGGAACTGGGTTGGATTGTGAAACTACGTCCATGGTTACAACCAGGCATCCTCGTTGAAAGTTGCTCAATGGTCTTGTGACCTAAAAGCCAAAACTGAATGAAGGCATTCTTAGTTAAGCCTTTTTTTTAACAATTGAAGATAAAAAGGTAGTTTGTGAATTGTAACCAAACGACACTGATGGGTTAACTAGGTGTAATTTTAGTTCTTCTGTACTAGATAGACAAAAAGCTTCTGTAGAACCCGCCTGGGGGTTCTGCTTTAAGGACTTCCTGTAATCAGCTGCACGTGTCAGATCAAAGTTCAGTAAAACATACAGCACCGCTGGGAGCCCACTGATTATTACCACCTTTTGTCCAGTTACACACAAGTCAATGAGTGCAATTGCTACTACACTGTGTGTGTGTGTGTGTGTGTGTGTGTGTGTGTGTGTGTGTGTGTGTGTCATGATGGTTTGAATGAGGTGTGTTTGGTTACCCTTGTGATTGTATTATTTTAACAGGATCTTTTTTGCCTTAATTCTGCATTTGGTTAGCAAAATAAATCAAATGTGAAACTCCTAATATCATTTGATCCAAGCGGCTGTTACCCATAATTCATTGCTTAGAGAAAACTACTTAACCCCTGACAGTAAGGTCATTTGACTCCTCTTCTAATCATCTCTTTCCTCCGTTTTGTTTGTCTTCTGGGAAGCCTCTTGCCCTGCAGAGAGCCATTTATTTTACACACCCCTTCCCCTCCTTCACCCAGAACCGTTTGTGCTGGAGCCCTAAATCAAATGTTGGCAGTGAACTTGAAGTGGCACAGTTATGAAAATATTGCATGTGAGAGATGGACTCTGCAGAGGAAATGAGCACAATGCGTCCTTCCTTTCTGCCTGTTTTCAGCTCTCTTACTGTTTTTGGCTAACATCAAGCTGCCCAGTGTCTCTTCATTGTCGGGACGTCGGTGACTGACTGTCGGTCAGGGCTCAGGGACTCATTATAAGTCTTTGTTATTTATTGGTCCTTTTGGCTTCAGAAGTCTTAAGTTAAATGAATCTCGATTTGTTTTGGCAGGACACGAGTCTCCGAGTCTGTCTGCTCCTGTCAGGTGTCGTGAGAAGCCGGGAAGGCCAAGCAGAGTCTGTTTCTCCTCTCATGCTTTAAAGTGTGAGATTAATGAGTGTATTTTAGGCTGTTAGCGGTGCTCGGAAGACGCTAAACCTAGCCCAATAATGTCAGCCATGTTTAGTCACTGTTTCACAGATTCACATATGTCATCTGAATCTGTGGCAGTGTAATGATAACATGAAGATTCCTCCTGAGAAACAGGGGAGTTGTGGGAGTTGTGCTTCTGTGTCCTCCCCTGATTTCCCTCTCCTAAATGTTTGCTGGTCAGTGTGGTTTACAAACAGAAAACGTCGTAACTCAAGGTCACAGAGAACGTGTGTGCGTTTCTGCTTCAGCTGTAGCTGACAGAACCTCAGCGGTGGTTGGTACAAAGAACAGGACAGCAGTCGTCATACCCGTTCTACTGTTCTTTGGAAGTATAGCCATAGAGTTCTGTGTCTGATATTAGAAAAAGGAACAAAGCAAAGGCCTTCTCTGACATTCCTCACTATATCACAGCAGGCCATGAAAACGCTCCCATCTTCAGGCCACACTCACACAAGTGGCACGCAGCCCAAATTTCAGGCAACACTGAAGGTGGAAACGAATCTCTTCATACTTTCCCCGTGCATGAAAGCAAATAGTTTGTGCACGGATGCTCCAGTGCTCATAGTCAAAGTAGTGGTTTTAATTAAGAAAAGTATTACGGCAGGAAAGATCTGCGATTTTCAGCTTAGCAATGTTACCGAGATGGAAGGGGGAAGGACCAACAAGAGAACTGACATGAGAATCCAGGGTGAGAGCTGGGTCAAAGGTCAGATCTTCATTCAGCTGTAGAAAGTTCTAGCCTGACCAGCCAGCCCCATCTGGGAACTCTTCTATTGAAATAACCCCACCCTCTGAGTTCTAACTGAGCCAATCAGCTCTGAGCGTACGCCACACACCACAACGCAGATGCCATTGTTGACTACAGCTAAAAAACTACAGTGATCTGTCGGCATTTCCGCCTTTTTTCTGATTGATTATTTTTGAGCTGGCTAGTCCCGCCCCACGTGTGCCTCTCTGCCTGTGAGTTACCAGACTAGTTCTGTGTGTAGAACAGAGGACGGGTCTGGCAGGCCAGGCTAAGAACGTTCCCAGCCATCCAGGTTTTAATGGAGTCTAAGCAGGTGTGTAACAGCTGCAGCTTAGACATCTCATGGGTCTTAAAGGAGATGTACAGTTGGATGTCATCTGCATAAAGATGGTAGGAGATTCCTTTATAGGAGCTCAGGATAGGGATGGGTACCGAATTCGGTACTTTTTAAGGTACCGACCGAAGTCCATAGTACCGACCGAGCACCGATTCACGTCGTTTCAAACGGTGCCTCGTTTCGGTACCCGTCCTTAAAAACGAGAACCTGCCTAGACAGCTGCGCATGCGCAAGAGCGTTATGTCGTCGGTCGCTGCGAGCGAGTTGTAAACAGAGCAGCATGGTAGAAAGAACACACGCTAACGCTTGGGTCCACTTCTCTAAATGTGATGGGTAACTGGGTGATGATGAAACCAGCGACAACGATCTAAGTGAGACATCCTCATCTTAATCTGCTCCGGTAGGTAAATAAAATGTTTAAGATAACGTTACCTTGATATGTTAGCTTCCGTTTCACTAATGGTGCGTTCGCTTTCTCCTCGGAACTCCGAATTTCCGACTAGAACATGAACGCGCTCTAAAGTTTGGCTTCACTTTACTAAATGCGACGGGTGATTGGGTGAAGATGAAACCAGCGACAACGATCTAAGTGTGAGGCATCATCGTTTTAATCTGCTCCAGCAGCTAAATAAACTGTTTAAGATATCGTTAGCTTGATATGTTAGCTTCCATTGCCACCACTGTTATCAGCTATTGGTGCGTTCGCTTTCTCCTCGGAAATTCTAACTTCCCAGTAGGAAAAATCAAATGAAAAAGGACGGTAAAAGGAATGAAGATACACAGTAAATTTAGTTCACAGTAAAGATGTTTGCTTCAGTTTAATTATCAGCTTATAAAACTACAAGGACGATGTTAAAATACAAACAGTTGAATGTTATTTATTGTGATATTTATCAAATATTGTTATATATTGAGAAAAATATATATTTAATTAAAATAATTTAAAAAGAATTAAAATAATAAACACTCAAAAGTATCGAAAATTGGTACAGTTAAGTACCGGTATCGATTCGTAGGTACCGGGAATTAGTACCGGATCGATTCAAATGTCAAAGGTACCCATCCCTAGCTCAGGATGTGCTGAGAGGGAGCAGATGGAATGTGTGTCTGCAACACTGTAAGAGCAAATTGCAGGTTAGAGACTCCCATGAACCAATGTTTAGAGAAACATAATAGAAACTTGTTTACACATACATGAATCATTTAGGCTTTTAGAGTCATTTTTGTGGGAAAGGTTTATTTTTTTGGCCAAACCAAGTGATGTCAGCTGAGGGAGTCCTGTTAGCTTAATCCAGAGACAATCTGGACTCTAATGCAGCTCTGACACAGAGGAACCTTTAAATGTTTATAATTGTACTTCAGATGGACCAGAACCATAAAGTTATAAGTTTGCTGCTCGCCCCAGAGAGCAGAGACCAACCAGAGGGAGAAACCATCGGCCAAGCTTGAGTTAACCATGTTAGCTTAAGCATGTGTGCTAGCATCACAATATAGTAGAAGAAGAAAATATAATTTCTATAGCGCCTCTCAAGATAAAAATCACGAGGCACTTCACAAAAACAAAAACATATGAAAAATTGTAAAAATCTAAAAAAGCACTTAGAAAATGTTTAAAAATATATTTAAAATGAGCAAGAATAAGCAATTGCGATTTAAAAGAAAAATGTTAAGAAAGAGAGAGAGCGAATAGGAAAGAGGGAAACCAGTGGATCCTGAGGAAGGTGGAATAGGTGGGGAGAGCAGAATAAAGAGAGAGAGGTGAAGAAGGTCATACAAAAGCCAGCTTGAACAAGTGAGTCTTCAGCTGCTTTTTAAAGGAGACCACTGAGTCCACTGATCTCAGGCTCAGGGGGAGAGAGGTCCAGAGTCTGGGGGCCACAGCAGCAGATGATCTGTAACCTTTGACCTTTAGCCTGGTGCTGCACAACCAGTAGGCTTTGATCACTGGACCTCAGGGACCTGCTGGGGGTGTAGGGACTAAGAAGATCACCAATGTAAGATGGTGCTTGTCCATGTAAGGCCCTATAGACCAGAACCAGGATCTTGAAATAAACCCTGAAGTTGACTGGCAGCCAGTGAAGCTGGAGGAGAAGCGGGGTGATGTGGGTGTGTTTGGAGGACTTGGTCAGAAGCCGAGCACAGGCGTTCTGAACCACCTGTAGACGGTTCAGGGAGGTTCTGCTCAGACACGTGAAAAGAGAGTTACAGTAGTCTAAGCGTGAGGAGATGAAGGTGTGGAGAACTGTCTCAAGTTCAGAGCGGGACAGAATGGGACTCAGCTTAGCAACGTTCCTGAGATGGAAGAAGGAAGAGCCAACAAGAGAACTGACATGAGAATCCAGGGTGAGAGCTGGGTCAAAGGTCACGCCAAGATTCCTGACAGAAGGTTTGGTGTGGGAAGCGAGCTGACCAAGAGTCTCTGACTTTGGGAACCAGCTTGTCTGGGGCACAGATGAGGATCTCAGTCTTATCTTCATTCAGCTGAAGAAAGCTCCCACCATCCAGGTTTTGATAGAGTCTAAGCAGGTGTGTAACAGCTGCAGCTTAGACATCTCATGGGGCTTAAAGGAGATGTACAGTTGGATGTCATCTGCATAAAGATGGTAGGAGATTCCTTTGAAGGAGCTCAGGATGTGCTGAAGAGGAAGCCGATAGAGGAGGAAGTGCAGAGGCCCCAGCACAGAACCTTGTGGGACACCATGGGTAAGAGAGGTGGTGGAGGACCTAAACTTGGAAACTATCATGTACCAGTTAAAGTAGTATCGGTCAGCTAATATAATATTAATACTAATGAGCGTCTGTCAGCTGTCTCATACTCTACTATCTGTTCACCTAACCTAGTTTAGTGCTTTAGAGAGCGGGAGAGAGACATCTGTCATCCGGTTCTGGAGCTCATGCGGGCTTCTGTGAGCTGGATCCTACCCAGACACCAGTGAGCTAGTTTAGCTGGGATTTTTAAAAGCCATGCATCCTCTTCTGGTGGTCCAGGTGGTGGTTCTGATCCGGTTCCGACCCGGAAACCAGCTGACCCCCAGAGCCGCGCTTCTCTTCTGGTGGTCAGTTCTGACCTGATCCTGACGGTGATCTGAGCTCCAGAAATCCACATTAAATTTTTTAAACCCTGCCTCGGGTCTCCGGAGCCCAGTGTGGTCCTCCCTGACCCGGTACCGACCGATGTGGGCTTCAGAAGTCTGTCTTTTCAGCTGCACAAAACGCCCTCAGGCACGGAGATAGAGGCGTTGTTTCTCTTATCTGGAAACCCGTGGACTCATCCAGACAGGCTGGAGTTGGTACAGCCTTCACACACTCTAGTTTATCAATATGAACACAACCCAACACTAGTGTAGCGTTATGAATATTCTAATTGTCTGCCCTTAACAGCTGCCCCTTTACACAGTAACAACGTGTAGGAATCGCCAAGGTCGGATGCTGGTTTCTGATTGTTTACATTCCAGGAGAAGAGCCAGAAGGAGAAGAAGAACGCTTTTAATTAATCAAAGTACTTTATTTGTGATAAAGCTAATCGAAACATATGTTGATCAATAATAATCAGGTGAATGATCTGTGAAATAATGATGTCATGAGTTATGTGTTTAATGAATAAACAGGACTGCACCAGACAGACTGATCTACATTAACATGGAAACGCATGACACATTGTTCTCAGCCAATCAGAACAATCAGTTCCACTAGCACACTTGAGTCACCCAGAGAAATCCATCTCTCACAGATGCACATAAAACTCAGTCCATTATCAATTAAAAAAGTTTTTCAGAATAAAAGAATAAAACTCTAGACCTGGCATTGATCAGAACAAACCGAGCACCATCCATCCGAGCATCACACATAAGCTCCATAAACTCTCTCGTAGGCTCTGGCTCAGGTCCAACACTCCTCACCAGGAGTAGACTACCCAGTTAACCCCTCTCCAACAAAGCCCCGGTGCAAATGAAGGATGCTGGGAGACAGACCTGCCGCCAATGCCCACTAGCGGCACCAGACAAGGCACAGGCGGGTGGAACCATCGCTGAGGAGCAGCAAGGAAACGGCCAAAAGCGCAGCCAACTCCTTCTGGGATTGATGCATATGAACCCTTAGCCTTACACGGGACCCACCAGGCTTTCCCCTCCTCCTGCAACGCTTCCTCCTCCAACCGGCTCAATCAGAGATCCAACGTGGCCCAGCTGGCAGAAAAGAGCGGTTCTGGAGCAGAAAATAGTGGTTCACTTGTTAAACCAGACATTATTGAATTGGGCACAGATTATTCAAACATTCATATTATTATTAATGCAACATTTGTTCATTCAACCATATTATTTACTGATTATTTAACTTATGAGCTGTAAAAGTCCATCTTTCATGAGAGGGAGGAATCCTGCAGCCTTATCAGAAGCAAGCTTTGTTTGGGAACATAGGCGGACATCTTGTTCCCCTGAAATGTCAACAAGCACTGCAGAATCTCCTGGCTTGTTGGAAGATGGATGTAAAATCCACTTTAGAGAGTGGAAATATGTCTGCAGATGATGGCTCAGAACGTTTGTCATAAACACCCTCTGCCGTCGCCCTCCCGCTCCACCAGAGGGCAACGGCAGCGTTGAGCGGCTAGCTTACTGCAAACCTCTCTCTGGGTCGTCACCTCCGGAGATTGGTTTGTTCCGATTGATCTCATGGATGCATATTTTAATGCGGGGATTAATCTGGATCACAGGCAGTCCCTGTGTTTCACGTGCAAAGATCACGCCTGTGAGTATTTGGTTCTCTCACTCGGACTAGCGCTAGCTCCTTGCACCTTTTCCAAATGTGTGGAAGCTGCGTTCATTCATTAGTTCATTTTTCATTCATAAAGCACCTTCTACCACCTTAGCGGAGGCTCAGGGTGCTGAGCAGGACATAAAAACCAGAGTAATAAAAAAACATTGAATAAAAAACAAAAATAGACAAATAAAAGCAAATAAAAACAGTGCGGTACAAATGATAAAAATATAAAAGCTAGTGTCAATGTTGGGGGACGGCTAGCCGACAAAAGTGGGTTTTAAGGTGTGATTTAAAATCTTGAAGAGAAGGAGCTTGCTTCACTGTCGGGGGAACTCGTTCCAGTGTAGGGGCTGAGAAACACCGGTGACACCGGGGACTAGTAGGTGGAAGGCGGCCAACCACCCGGTGTCACAGGTGTGATTAGATGTGTCTTCAGTAGGGCCACTTGAGGGCGTGATGTCCCATAGTACCTTCACTGTACTGTACCTCGTTCGTCTCCTTCAGGGAACAGTTGTTATATGCATAACCTAACGTTACTCTGATCATGCGAGGAGGTAAACTAAAGGTAAGAGTTGTTTTAAGGTGTATTTAATAGAGTTTATTAGAGAATGTTCACTGTGTGAAGTGCCTTGAGATGACTCAGCGCTTTATAAATAAACTGAATTGAATTGAGTGTTCCATGCACTGATTTACCAAGGTGGGCCACTGGAACACCAAGAGCTAATATTGGCTGTAACAGCGCTATGAAAATCAAAACGACGAAACAACCAGGTGAGGAACTGCGGTTGTTGCCCCCCCCCCACTGTTACCACTGTAGCCTTGTATAACCAGAGGAAACCCTGGATGTGTACTCGCTGAGCAAATGCTTTTCAGATGGTCCCCTCTAATGTTTTTACTCCCAGCTGCGGACATTTTCTCCTCTTAGGCATAAGTAGTTCAGTTGTTATTGACCGTTTGTTCAAACAACAGCTGGCTCCAGACTCTGTTTGGTTCTTTTCTCATCTACTCCTGCCTGTTTCATTTGCTGGTGGATTATTTTTTCCATTCTCCCATCTTTTGTGTTTTCTGATTGGATTTTTGTTACGGCCAGTTTTTGTAATTTATTTATAAACAACAATGTATTTCACTATTAGTCAGAAATGTGTTATTCTGTTTGTTTTTTATATTTAGTTCAGTTTTCATCTGTCAAAATTCATTCGTCATAAAATATATAACAAAATAATGTTTTTTCATTGACATAGAACTGGAATAACAGTTAGTAATAATAATAATAATAATGCCAACGCATCAAATTTCACATTATATTGATGTTTTGACCAAAATGTTACAGAAGAAATTGGAATTGTGTTTAAATGACTATCATGCTATTTTAAAACGGCAACAAATGCCACATACATGAATAAAATATTACTGTTGACCCTATGGAAGTACCGTTTGTTATATAATTAATTTTCTTGAGACGTTTTATCAACCCGGAACTAAGACACTTGGATTCCTTCAAATCCTACCTCACACTTGAGTGAGTTCCACACATTTCATGACGTAACCCTAGATCGAAGCTTGATTCCAAGTTTTGAAGAGAAAGTCCATCCGACAACCAGCTCCGGTACTGATGATGGTTTAACAAACATTCAATGAAGTCACAGTCACATCATGGCTTGGTTTTTGAGAGTTGCTGAAGATAAAGTCCAACCATTTGTAGTTAAAAGTCTTTTTAGGAAGACTGAACAAACGCCGGTTCCTCTTGCAGCCTCAAACGCATTCTCAAAGATGCAGACTGGTTAATAATGAAATCGCTTCTTCACAACTGTGGAGATTAAAATCCCTGCTAGCTACACGAAAAGTCTGGGCATTAGTGTTTACAGTGCAGTGGAGGAAGGATTGGATTTGACTTTTCCTCCCTTTCCCTGGAAAGGGAGGAAAAGTGCTTGCTGACACAACTTTTCCATCCAGGCTTTTGCAATGGCTTATTAAACTTTCAGAGAAGTTAATGCTCAGAGAGATAAATAAATGCATAACACCAAAAACCGCTTTGGGGTGTCTTTCAGGAGGAAACTGTAAAATAACATGTTCAAAAGCTCCAAAACGTGGATCAGGCATGATAAAAATCCATTCAAGTAAAAGTTTCTCATGTATATTTTATGACTTTGCATCCTGATAGGATTCAATAAACTGTAGTAGGGCTGCACAATATATCGTAAATATATCGTTATCGCGATATGAGCATGCACAATATGCATATCGCAAAGAACAGATAAATATCGCAATGAACGGTCAGCTCAAATGTTTGCTACACATAATTTATTCTGTCAGTCAAACTACATTATTATGTTTTTTAACAAATCAAATAGAGATCATCACCCATTTGGCCAAATGGGTGGGTTCTCAAAGGTCAGATGCCCGCCCCCGAGGCGGACGGTACTTAATTTTGATGGTTAGCAAACACCCGAGTTAGCTTTGTTCTGCTCTTTCTGCTGATTCTGCTTTTCCCGGGATCCACGGATTCCCTTTTCTTTTCCCTTTCCTCACATCTTTGCTTTTCTCATTTTTATGATTTGTTTAATTTCTTTGTTTTTGATTATTTTTGTTGCTGAGTTAAGTTTTTATTTATAGCAAGTAAGTAATATCGTCATCGCAATATTAATCATTGTTATTGAATATCGCAGGTTTTCCTAATATCGTGCAGCCCTAAACTGTAGTAATAAAAATGTAAAGTAACAGCTGTCAAAGCACTTGCACTAATTACGTTTGAGCGTGAAATGGGCTTTTAGACCATCTGCATAGCAGCCATCTGTGTGCTTCTACACACAACGATGTCAACAAAATCCTGACGATTCATTTTCATGTTCTGAATAAATGCTGTTCAGGAAGCTACGAACCTCAAGTGATCGTTTATAACAGAAACACTTTAGCAATGGTCCATGGGGTTCACGCTTGAATATAGCTTCATCGTGTTTTTCTTCATTCTTGCAGGTTCATCAAATCAGCACCCATGTTTCTAGATCGAAACTTCAAACGACTATCAAAAATCAGTCATTATCTGCCTCCATTTGGCATCAAAACACAA